>NC_026006.2:25178163-25478163 GCF_000442705.2 Elaeis guineensis | reverse complement strand
GACCAGCACGATCTAAATCCAATTCATTGATTTGATAAAGTCAGTGGGAGAATTGTGGTCTACTGATTGATCTTTTCTCTTCTTTTTTCTTAATTTATAAATTAAATCATCTAAATTATTAGGTCTCTTAAATGAGATAATTATGATGATAATTAAATCATAGTCTCTCATTACATTGGGTGATAATGGGTCCATTAGTATGATGATCATTGGATGCCTATAGGCCTGGTACTTATCTACTATTAGAATTGCATTCATAATATGATGACTTAGTCGAGTCTCTCTATCAAATGATCAGGTTAGCTAGTCAAAGTCGGGCCTGATCATTTGGTAGTTAGATTCTTACGTATAATCATGTTAATAGTTGAACCTAATTAGGGCTTGCAGAGAAGACCAAAGTCAACTGAAAATTTATCTGAGGCTAAATCAATTATTAAAAATTATTTAGTGAAATAATTGGTTAAAGAACCTATCCATGGATGCACATGGGTGAGCTAGCTAAAGTTGAGCTCGTGTACATCCTGTGTGGATTCTAGTATCCACTAAAGAATTAAAGTAATTTCTCGAATTGGAGGTAGAGGCTATCAATTCTTATAAAATAGTAGAACCTTTAGACTAAAGTCTATATCTTTATGCTTAATTAATTCATATACTGATTAGGTTTTGATTTTTTCTTTTGTGCAGATATGGGTTCAAACTTGTCACTCCAATCATTGTTGGACAGTGAGAAGTTGACGGGACTCAATTTTTATAACTGGTATCGAAAACTTGAAATCGTCCTGGAGCACGAGCGGATTTTGTATGTCATTATAGATCCAACATCTGAGTAGTCTGCTTCCAATACCTGTGGCATAGTTCGAGATACTTATTTGAAGTGACTCAACAACCGCACTACAGTTCGTTGTATAATGCAGGCTTCCATGAACGATGAGTTCCATCAAAAGTTTGAAGAGGCTCAGTCAGAGGACATGCTCAAGATGTTAAGAGAGTCTTTTGGTACTCCCGACGATATTGAGCAGCACTAGACTAGTTGCACTATTTTCAATGCTCGGATGAGGGAGGGAGCATTTATCATTGATCATGTATTGTACATGATCGAACAGATCGAGCGTCTAAGCAAGCTTGATTTTTTCTTGCATGAACAACTAGAGAATGATGCGATCCTGAACTCCCTACCTAAATCTTACCTGCCATTTCTCAGTCATTTTCGAATGACGAAGCCTGTAGTAAACTATCACAGTCTGTTGGGATTGCTACAGACTTTTGAGAAGGATCACTAGCTCCATAAGGAGATGGTGAATGTAGTGGGAGGATTTTCTTTATATGGGCATCGTCCCTTTAAGAAAGGAAAGAAGAAGAAAAATAAGAAGGTACAAAATGCTGGGAGTCAGACCCAGAAGCCTAAGTTCAAGGCCGATCAAAGTCAAACAGAGTGCTTCTATTGTAAGAAGCAAGGTCACTGGAAGAGAAACTGTCCTCGATATATAGCTTTCTTTGATCCGAACAGGCCGAATAAGAAAAAGTAATTAATTACTAGATAAGATAATTATATGATAACATCTTGTAACTTCTCAGTTTTTGATATAATAACCTAAGTATTGGATACCGATAGTCCTATTAATATTTGCAATTCATTACAGGGACTTCAGGTCAGTAGGAGATTTGGAGATGGCGAGAGATTCTTAAATGTTAGAGATAGAAGATCAATTTCAGTTTTAGTTTTAGGAATTATCAAGCTTGTATTCGATTCTCATTTTATTGTTCTTAATGAATATCTTTACTGTCCTAGTTTTCTTTTGAATATCATTTCTATAGGCTTTTTGGCCAAATCAAACTACAAAATTTCAATAAAGAAAAGCTTTTGTGATATCGTTTTGAATGGTATTACTATAATGCGTGGACAGTTGAACAATAAAATTTATATTGTATCATGACCTAATGTAATGTACATGCCTAATAAACGCCCTAGAATAGTTGATATCACGGATACCTACCTTTAGCATTGTAGGCTAGATCATATTAACAAGAATAGGATGATTAGGTTAGCTCAAGAAAGAATTCTTGATGATAATGATTATGAATCATTGTCAATCTGTGAGTCTTGTCTCCTTGGAAAGATGACAAAGTCACTTTTTACTAGAAAAGGTGAATGAGCCAGTGATGTTCTGAGTCTTGTACATACTGATATATGTGGACCCATGAGCACTTATGCCAGAGGAGAGCATCATTATTTCATTACATTCATAGATGACCTATCTAGATATGGGTATGTCTACTTAATGAAACACAAGTCCTAATCGTTTGAAATGTTCAAACATTTCCGTAATGAGATAGAGAAACAAATTAAAAAGAATATTAAAACTCTTTGATCAGATTGAGGAGGTGAATACCTTTCTGATGAATTTCTGACATATCTTGAGAATAATAGGATTCTCTCTCAATGGATACCTCCTAGAACGTCACAACATAATAATGTATTGGAAAGAAGAAATCGAATCCTGTTAGACATGGTTCGATTTATGATGGACTTTTCTAGTCTGCCGATATCCTTCTAAAGATATGCACTCGAGTCTGCTTGTTATGTGTTTAATAGAATTCTTGATAAATCTGTAAGTAAAACACCATATGAGATATGGACTGGACGTAAGCTAGTGCTCTCTCACCTTAGGGTTTGAGGATGTCTGGCTTATGTCAAACATTTGAAAACAGATAAACTTGGAGCTAGATCTGATAAATATATTTTTATAGGGTATCCAAAGAAAACTAAGGAGTATTACTTCTATCTTGCTGATGAATAAAAGGTGTTTGTCAGCCTTATGGCAGTCTTTTTGAAAAAAAATTCTTTGAAAAAAGAATTAATGCCTCTAAGATTGAACTTAAGAAAGTTCAACAAGTAGAACCGACATAATCTAATAAACCCACAGGATCAAATTTGATGATGTCAAACCCGAAACCTATTGTAAAGGCACCATTAAGGAGATCCGATAGAGTATCGCGTCAACTGAACAGATACTGTGGTTTCTTGATCTGAGATGGGGATCCTATTGATCTCAATGAGAATAATAAGAATCTGATCATCTATATGGATATAATACAGAGGTCTGACTCTGATAAATGGCTTGAAGCCATGAAATCTGAAATAGAGTCTATGAAGGTCAATGATGTATGGACATTAGTTGATCTACCTAAAGGGGTTAAACTTATAGGATGTAAGTGGATCTTCAAAAAGAAAAGAGGCACAGACGGAAAGATGGAGACCTATAAAGCCCATTTGGTTGTCAAAGATTATCATCGGCGTTATGGTATTGACTGTGATGAGATATTTTTTCTTGTGGCATTGCTCAAATTCATTCGGATTATGCTTGCGATAGTGGCATACATGAACTATGAAATTTGGCAAATAAATATGAAAATAGCTTTTCTAAATGGAGAACTGAAAAAAGAGATGTATATAATATAGCCTGAAGGTTTCACATCCACAGATGAGTCCAAAGTGTACAAGCTTCAGAGATCCATCTATGGATTGAAGTGGGCATCTAGGAGTTAGAATATGTATTTTGATAAGGTTATCAAAATGTATGGCTTTGTTAGAAATAGAGAAGAACCCTGCATTTGCAAATAGGTAAATAACTCTGTGATTATTTTTCTTATTCTGTATATGGATGATATTCTTTTAATTAGAAATGACATCCCTATATTATAAAGAATAAAAGTCTGATTATCATTTCAGTTCTCTATGAAAGACCTAGGAGAGGCATCCTATATCTTTGGGATGAAGATCTATAGAGATAGATCGAAAAAGTTGCTTGGATTGTCTCAGTCTACGTACATAGACACCATGCTGAAGCAGTTCAGCATGGAGATTTCTAAGAAAAGCTATCTTTCGATAGACCATGAAATTTTTCTCTCGAAGAAGGATTGTTCGATAACTCCTCAAGAGAGAGAGCGTATAAGTAAAGTTCCATATGCTTCGGTAGTGGATTCTATAATATATGCCATGACATGTACAAGATCAGACATGTTATACTCACTAGGGATAGTGAATAGATACCACTTCGATCCAAGTGAGAACTATTGGAAGATCGTAAAGACCATCCTTAAGTATTTAAAAAATACTAAGAACCAGTGGCTTGTTTATGGTGAAATTAACTTGAAACTAGTAGGGTTCACCGACTCTAACTTTTAGTCATACCATGATGATAGCAAGAGTGTGTCGAAATATATTTTTATCCTAAATGGTGGAGCAATCTGCTGGAAAAGTTTCAAGTAGCACACCATGGCTAACTCTGTTTGCGAGGTGGAGTATATCCCACATCCGATGCTGTGAAAGAAGCTGTATGATTATGAAAGTTCATCGATGGGCTCGGAGTGACACCCTCCATCGATAGCCCTATTTTATTATACTACGACAGCACTAGAGCCATTGCTCAAGCCAAGGAGTCGAAGTACCATCAACACACCAAGCATATTCTACGCCGCTACCACCTTATCTAGTAGATCGTGGATCGAGGTGACATCAACCTTCAAAAGATTGATGGGAAGAAAAACCTAGCCAACCCTTTTACTAAAGCTCTCAGAATCAAGAAGTTCGATGATCACTAGTTGAAGTGAGTATACAATACTGTATTGATTGGCTTTAGTCCAATGGGAGTTGTTGAAAATTGTATCCAAAAGCCAATCGTCAGTCTGTTGACGATTGTGCTTATATTTATAAAATATATATGAATTTTTATTAATAAAAATTATTTGACTTTTTCATCACATTTTATCCATCTTATTTGAACTTCTGTGTTGTGATGAAGTCCTTAGGATTATATTTAATCGATAAAAGAGGATTTGCCATTTAGTTCTTAAAATATATTCATGATTGAATGATATGCTGTTAATAGGACGATGGCAATATCAAGTATAGATTATTATGTGCCATATGAGTTGGTTGTCCTCTTAACCAAGGAGTGTAGAGATACTGGTATGGCATATAGGTAGAATGTAAGAGTACATTCGCACCGAACGTGATCATTTGCTAAGTGCTCTACTGTCAAGAGTGGCTCATGAAGGGTATGGATATAAGTATCCCTCCGATCTGAGATCATCAGGATGATTTATAAGCAACTCACTGTACTTTAGTATCGGACCATCTGAATTTTTAATTCAGTGATAAAAGGTTTCGAGATGTAGTTAAGTACTTATCAAGTCAGTTTGTAAATCAAGATAGAATTGATCCCTCTGAATAAGTAGGAGATGTGCATCAGTGTATTTCAATTTAGTAAAATTTTCGTCAGAATAATCCATGTGATAGATTTAAAAAGTTGAAATACAATATGGATGATTGTATTAAAGTTGACAGTCAAATCCTAGGTCATCTTGAGCATTAAGATAAAAAAGATGAATTATAAGGTAACCATACGCTAGTAGGTTTTAGAATGTTGCTTTACAATCTTTCGGTCTATCCGGACATCGGGTCTCATTGCTAGATAGTTACATCGATTAGTATAGAAAGTTATTTCTATACTATCGATTTAAGTTCGAACCTATGGGATCACACACATTAAAAGATTCAGTCAGATCTGATAGTTGAAGAGCCCAATTGGATTGTGACTTTAGTGAAGAGTTCCACTAGGACTGGGACTCTGGAGAAGAGTCCCACTGGATTGGGACTCTACTATTAATAGAAGATTTATTAGTAATTAGATTGCTAATTGACTCAATTTAATTGAGCAAAGAGCTTTGGATTAAGTCTAATTGAATTAGATTTAGTGTGACTTAGATTGTGTTTGATTTGATCAAGCCTAATTGGAAGAAAAATTTGATTCTGATTTGATCAGGACTTGGGCTCAGCTAATTTCTAATTGGGTTGGAAATTTATTAAGATGATTAAGCTCTTAATTAGATTAGGTTCATTTCTATCATTGGATTCAAATCAGATTTGATTTAGTTTAGAATTAATTTGAAAATGAAAAGTCTAAGCCAACAGAGATTTTATCTCTTCTCCTTACGCCACCTTGGATCCACCTCTTCTTCTCAATGCCAAAATGATTTTGGCATGAGATTTTTGGCATGAAGAGAGAGGGCTTAGTAAGGATGGGTGGCAAAGCATGATGAGTCATAGCCTTATCTCTTACCTAATTTGAATGCGATATGAATTAGAGATAAGGTGATAAGAAGGAAAGAGATTTTTTATACTTGGAAAGAAGGGTGGCGGTAAGGGATTTTTTCCTTGAATTCTTTGAAGAGTTTTTTGGCATGAGAAATACCAGCTTTCCTCCACATGCCAACCACCTTTTCTAAAATTTTTGAGATGCCAAAATTGGTTTTGGCATGGTGAATTTGGCGCCCTCCCCTTTGACCTAAAACCCTTGTCTTTGTTATTTAAAGGGGACTCCAATAGTGGATGCCCCATCTTAAGTTCCTTATTGGTTTTATTTTTCTACTAGAGCTTTCTTCTTTCTCCTCTTTCTTCTCTAGATCTTCTTCTCCTTTGGAGCATCCAAGAGATAAAAAGAAGAAGAGAGACATCAGCCTTTGAAGATCCTTGCGGCTAGCACTCTCGAGGAGCCTGATCTACACCTGTCTTTGTGTGGATGATATGTAGAGGCCGGACTTTCTTCATGCAATTGCAAGCAAACTGAAGGAACCCTCTTCTATGCAAAATATTTATGGAGATCAGCAACCTACATCTGATAACGAGTTTTAAACTTGTTAGACTAGTTTTTGTAGATCTAAGAGTTAGATTTAGTTTGCAGCATCGATTAGATCGATGCAGATTTTTATTTTTAAATCTTACGTTCATGTTAAATCATATCATAGGTCTTGGCATGATAGTTTAGATTAGACCTTATACATATAAAATAGATTAAAGTGTTTAATCTAATAGATCGACTGTGAAAAATTTTGAAATTGCATGCATAAAACTGTCTTACTTTTCTTTCAACTGATATCTACTCATGATACTCACAGTAAGGGCTATATCAGGTTGTGTACACAGTATGGCATACATAAGGCTCCCTATTGCTGAAGTATAAGGGATCTTGCTTATGTGTTGGATCTCCTCAGGTGTATCAGGATACATCTTCTTAGAGAGATAAATGCCATGCCTAAGGGGCAAAAGGCCCCTCTTGGAGTTTTTCTTGCTAAACCTCTTCAGCACCCTCTCTATGTATATTTTTTGAGAAAGTCCTATCTTCTCTTAGATCTATCCCTATAGACTTTTATAATAAGAATGTAGGAAGTTTCTCCTGGATTTTTCATAAAGAATTTCTTTGACAATTATTCTTTGACCGATATCAACATAGAAATATCATCCCAATAAGGAGGATGTTGTCCAAGTACAATACGAAAAATGTGACAGCACTTCTCATCGATCTTTTATATATACATGGCTTCTTCTCGCTTCTGATTAAATCAAACGAGTTGATCACATCATTAAAATAAGTGTTCCAACTTCGAGATGCTTGTTTAAGTCCATAAATAGATCTTTGCAGCTTGCAAGCCCTGTAATCACTATCACCAGATGTGAAATTCATAGACTGCTCCATATAGATATTTTTTTCAAGATATCGATTTAGGAAGATAGTTTTTACATCCATTTATTAGATTTCATAATGATAGTAAGCTACAACAGTAAGTAGAGTTTGGATGGATTTCCGCATGTTCATTGGTAAAAAGATTTTTTGATAGTCAATGCTTTCACATTGAAACCTTTTGCTACTAACCTTACCTTATAGGTCTCTATGTTACCATCCGATCCAATTTTTCTTTTGTAGATCCTTTTACACCCAATAGGTATAATATCTTTAGGTAGATCTACTAAGGTCTAAACCTAGTTGGAATGCATGGAGTCAATTTTTTACTTCATCGCTTCCTTCCATTTCTCGGAGTCTACATCTAACATCCTTTCTTTATAGGTTTTGGGATTATTCTTAATGTCTCTATCTCCCATAAGGAATGCTTTCTTTAGATCTTCTGTAAGTATACCTAAGTACCTTTCAAGAGGATGGGAGATCCTACTTGATATACGAGGTGGAGGAGATACCACATCTACTGGTTCATAACTGGGTTCAGATTTTTAGACTCAATGCTCTTCAGAAATCTTTTCTTTGAGTTCAATCTTCCTCTCGCTATCTCCGTCTTGAGTAAACTCTTTTTTTAAGAAGATAGTATGATGGCTCACAATCATATTGCATTTCTTAGGAAGATAAAAATAGTATCCCATAGATTTCTTAGAATACCCAATAAAATGAGCCCTAATTGATCTAGCTTCTAACTTGTCCGTCTGTTATTTCTTACCATACTGTAACTCATATGGTGTGGTAGGAATGGATTTAAAAAAAATCCTATTCAAAAGATGAATCACAGAAAGTAACGCATATCCTACAGAAAAATAAGAAGATCTGTGAAGCTCATCATAGATCGGGCTATATCCAATAGGATCCGATTCCTTCTTTCGGATACCTTATTGAGCTGAGGCATCCCTGGAGGTGTTAACAGTGAGACTATACTATTATCCTTAAGATAGATTCAAAATTTTTCACTAAGGTATTCTCCTCCTAAATCTGATCGAAGAACTTTTATGGACTTTTCGATTTGTTTCTCCACTTCATGTCTGAATTTTTTGAACTTTTCAAAAGTCTCAGACTTATGATGCATCAAATCACAAACCTATATCATGAGTAATCATCGATGAAGATTATGAAGTAGAGATAACCATCTCTGGCATGTACATCGAATGGACTGTACATATCAGTGTGCACCGAGGCTAATATCTCAGTGGCCATTTCTCTTTGACCTACAAAGGGTAGCTTAGCTATCTTTTCTTGAAGATAGGACTCACAAACTGGATAAGACTTGAAAGTCAATAATTCGAGAAGGCCATTTTTCTCTAAGTTGTTAAGTCTGTCCTCTCCAATGTGGTCTAGCCTAAGGTGCCACTATTGAGAATTGTGTCCCAAAGTCAATCGTCAGTCTGTTGATGGTTGAGCTAATCATTGTAATTATATATGAATTATTGAATTAATAAATATTATTGAGTTTTTTTATCACTCTGTGTATATCTTATTTGAACTCCTGTATTTTGTGATGAAGTTCTTAAGACTATTTGAATCGATATAGAAGGATATATTGTTTAGTCTTTAAATCTTAGTTCACGATCAAATGATATACTATTATTAGAATAATAGTTATATCAAGTATAGGTCATTGTGTGCCATATGCATTGGTTGTCCTCTTAACTAAGGAATGTGGAGACATTGGCATAGCATACAAGTGAGATGTAGAAGTACATATTACTGAATGTGATCAACTATTGAGTACTCTGCCATCAAGAATAGCTCATAAAGGATATGGGTATAAGTGTCCCTCTGATCTGAGATCACCACGATGACTTACAAATAACTCACTGTGCTTTGGTGCCAGACATCTGAATTTCTAATACAGTGATGAAATATTTTTAAGCACAGTCAAGTACTTGCGAAGTCAGTGTGTGAGTCAAGATGGAATTGATCCCTCTGAATAAGTAAGAGTTAATGTATCAGTGTATTTCAATTCAGTAAAACCTCTATCGGGGTAATTTATGAGATTGATTTAAAAATTGAAATGCAATATAGATGACCATATCAGGATTGACAGTTAAATCCTAGGTCACTTTGAGTATTTTGGTCAAAGGAATGAATTATATAGTAACAATATGCCAATAGGTTCTTGAATGTTATTTTGCAATCTTTCGACCTATCTGAACGTCGGGTATCATTGTTAGATGGTCACTTTGATTAGTATAGAAAGATTATTTCTATACTATCAATTTAGATTTGAACCTTAGGGTCATACTCAAAAGAAATTTTTAACTAATCATGTGGCTGATCGATGGTTAAGAATCATTCTAGGATATAATAGTCAATTCGATTGATGATTAATCCTATGCAAGAGTTACAATAAATTAATTCACTAATTATTAGTGAATTATAGGAGGATTGATTAATAATTAAATTACTAATTAGTTCTGTTGGTGCAAAAATCCACTTGCGTCGGAGAAGCTGGAGTCGCGGTCGCCGTCGGGACCTGCAAAAGAAGTCTAAATCAGAGGTGGAGTTGCTCCGACAAGACCTTCCGACGTTCAAGTCAGTTCTCTGCCTCAACAAGAATGGAGTGCTCGAACGAAAATTTTAGCAGAGTTTCTAGGTAAAAACGAGAGCTTATAGAATAACGTATCTGGGGTCTCCTTTTTATAGGTGGAGGGGGCAATAAACTGATAGCGATGTCTGTAACCGTCTGGCAGTGGGCCGCCCAGAGTCAGAAGAAATTTGTTGCGGAGAGTAGTGGAGCAGACCCGTGGCTATCACCGGGACGTGCCACGTGGAGTCTGCCACGGGGAGCGAAGCGACGTCCGTTGTCGCGACTTGTCAGAGAATGGAAGAATCGCGCGGTATTCATCGCAGGAAGTGGAGCAGGATCGTGGTCATTATTACGGCCTGTCAGGGAGTGACGGAGTCGCGTGGAATCCATCGCAGGAGGTGGAGCAGAGTCGTGGCCGTTGCTGCGGCCTGCCAGGGGGTCCAGGCCTATCGGCCGGAGTTTGGCCAGGGTGTTTGACGGGGAGATGTGACTGGCTACCCATCTGAGAGGAGCTTAGAGTATGGCTCTCGCAAGAGCCCGGATGGAGTCTTCTTTCCGTTGAAGTCGGGGATGAGATCCGACTCCCGTGGGAGCCCGGACGAAGTCTACCTGTAATCACAGTCAGGGGTGAAGTCCGGCTCCCGTAGAAGTTCGGACGGAGCTTACTTGCAATTAGAGTCAGGGATGAAGTCCGGCTCCCGTAGGAGTCCAGACGAAGTTTACCTGCAGCTCGAGTCGGAGTTTGGCTCCCGTAGGAGTCCGGGCGAAGCCTTTCTGCATTCGAAATTGGGGCGAGATCCAACTCCCGTAGGAGCTCGGGCGAAGTCTTCCTGCAGTGGGAGTCATGGGCGGAGCCCGACTCCCGTAGGAGCCTGTGCGGAGCCTGCAGGTGAAGTCGTGGGCGGAGTCCGACTCCCGTAGGAGTCCGTGCGGAGCCTGCGGGTGAAGTCGTGGGCGAGGTCCGGCTCCCGTAGGAGTTCGGGTGGAGCCTTTCTGCATTTGGAGTTGGGGACAAGACCCGGCTTCCGTAAGAGCTCGGGCGAAGTCTACTTGTAATCACAGTCAGGGGTGAAGTCCGGCTCCCGTAGGAGTCTGGACGAAGTTTACCTTCAATTAGAGTCAGGGACGAAGTCCGGCTCCTGTAGGAGTCCGGACGAAGTTTACCTGCAGCTCGAGTCATGGGCGGAGTCCGGCTCCTGTAGGAATCCGTGCGGAGCCTGTAGGTAAAGTCGTGGGTGAGGTCCGGCTCTCATAGGAGTCCGGGCAGAGCCTTTCTGCATTCGAAGTTTGGGATGAGATCCGGCTCCCGTAGGAGCTCGGGCGAAGTCTACCTGTAATCACAGTCAAGGGTGAAGTCCGGCTCCTGCAGGAGTCCGGACGAAGTTTACCTTCAATTAGAGTCAGGGACGAAGTCCTGCTCCCGTAGGAGTCCGAACGAAGTTTACCTGTAGCTCGAGTTGTGGGCGAAGTCTGGCTCCCGTAGGAGCCTGTACGGAGCCTTTCTGCGTTCGAAGTTCGGGATGAGATCTGGCTCCCGTAGGAGCTCGGGCGAAGTCTACCTGCAGCTCGAGTCATGGGCAGAGTCCGGCTCCCGTAGGAGTCCGTGCGGAGCCTGCAGGTGAAGTCGTGGGCGAGGTCTGGCTCCCGTAGGAGTCCGAGCGGAGCCTTTCTGCATTCGAAGTTGGGGACGAGATCCGGCTCCTGTAGGAGCTCGGGTGAAGTCTACCTGTAATCACAGTCAGGGGTGAAGTCCGGCTTTCATAGGAGTCCGGACGAAGTTTACCTTCAATTAGAGTCAGGGACAAAGTCCGACTTTCGTAGGAGTCCGGACGAAGTTTACCTGCAGCTCGAGTCGTGGGTGGAGTCCGGCTCCCGTAGGAGTCCGTATGGAGCCTGCGGGTGAAGTCGTGGGCGAGGTCGGCTCCTGTAGGAGTTCGAGCGGAGCCTTTCTGCATTCGGAGTTGGGGACAAGACCCGGCTCCCGTAGGAGCTCGGGCGAAGTCTACCTGTAATCACAGTCAGGGGTGAAGTCCGGCTCCCGTAGGAGTCCGGATGAAGCTTACTTGCAATTAGGGTCAGGGATGAAGTCCGGCTCCCGTAGGAGTCCGGACGAAGTTTACCTGCAGCTCGAGTCGTGGGCGGAGTCCGACTCCCGTAGGAGTCCGGGCGAAGCCTTTCTGCATTCGGAGTTGGGGATGAGACCCGGCTCTCGTAGGAGCTCGGGCGAAGTCTACCTGCAGCTCGAGTCATGGGCAGAGTCCGACTCCCGTAGGAACCTGTGCGGAGTCTGTAGGTGAAGTCATGGCGCGGTCCGGCTCCCGTAGGAGTCTGGACGTCGTGAAGAATCCGGTCGATGCTGGAGGGGGCCTGCCCGTTGGCAAAACTTGGGAGTGTGGCAGAGGCTCGACCGCCCGGGAGGTTTGAAGAGATGTTGTCGGAGGTCGAAAGTCAGTTGGATCCCCGGAGGGTCACTCCCATCACGAACTTCGGCTGGGGGATATTTTATACCCAACACCAGTCCTCCTACTTTCGAGTTCGAATTTCGAATGAAGGAAGTACAGAAAAATATTCACAGCCGAAGTTATCCTCTTGAATCCTGTGCACGATCACCCCCAGATATTTTGTCATTAAATGCGCGCGTGCTAGAGTCTTTTCGAATTGGGACGATTCGAAGGGACCCTTCGAAATTTTTGCTGGTACGCTGGCCCAGGTACAGTGCAGTAATGGCTCCGTCAGCTGTCAGTCACTTTTAGCCGCCCGTCGTGGCGAGTGGGACACGTGTCGAGCGCGGGTTGGCCTGGGGGATTCACGATCATTATGGCACCAGATCCCAGGGTCTATTTAAACCTGCCCTTCTGCCTGAAAGTTCTATCGGCATCCGCCTTTTCTCCGAGAGTCCTGACCCTCCTTGGTGTCTTCTTTGCCCTAGGCATCCTTCGAGTCATCCCTGTCCTCGCCCCTCTGCATCCTTCAGAGCAGTCTAGGTTAGTCCCAGAATCTTTGCTCTTCCTCTTGCCATTTAGGGGTCTTTTCTCCTCCATTTTTTTTTGTTGCATTCCTCTAATTTGGTCTCCCGTGACCTCTCATCCTTTGTCCCGCCTGATCTCTCCGGGATCTTTAGGATCTTTATTTGAAGTCGTTCGAAATGTCTTCCGGCACCTCCGCCTCTAGCGGTTCCGGAGTTCTTCTGCCTCAGCCCCCCAGGAGCCCCATCCTGTAGACGAACCCACTCCTGGGATCGGGCTCCACCTGGTTTTTGCATCGGGCGCTATTCCCTATTCCCTGACTCCGGATGAACTCCTACTGTAAGGGTTCTGTATGGAGTTCCTCCGGAGTACAACCTGGAGCTTCTTGGCCCCTCCGATCGGGCTAGCACTCCCCCACCCGATCATTTTTGCCGAACTCCGGCTTCCGCTTCCACCCTTTGTTGTCGCCCTTTTCCGCTTCTTAGATATCTCTTTGGCTTCAGTTGCTCCGAATTCTTTTAGGTTTTTGATAGGGTTCCTCTCCCTTTGCCACATAGTTGAGGTTCAGCCATCCCTCTCTCTATTTAGGCACTTCTATATCTTCAAGCGTCACCCTTCGGCGAAGGACTGGTGGTATTTCTCCTCTTAGTTCAGCAAGAAGGGGTTGCTGAAAGGGGCTCCCTCTTCAATCCACAACTGGAAGGGGAAATACCTCTTCGTTCACTGTCCAGCTTTGAGGCTGGGCCTGCCCCCTTGGGGCTCTCTGAGGGACTCTATCCGTCGGGCTCCCAGTCTGGGGGAGGATGACCTTCAGGCCGCCCGAAAGCTTCTTGACTATTCCGCTCCTTTCCTTTCCAACCTTCTGAGGGAGTAATTCTTGTTCAACATCGGCTTGAGCCCCCAGGATCCTGCGAGTACTTCATCTTTTCTTTTCTCTTCTTTTCTTCCGTCCTTCTTCTTTTTCTTGCTTTCTCTTCCCCCTTCTTTCCTTCTTTTTTTTTTTTTGTGTCACTTCTTCCTTTTTCACCCCATTACTAATTTTTATTTTTTTATTTTTTAGGAATGGACGTCGAAGCAGTACGGATGCTCGCCAGGGGCCTCAAGGCCCACAAAAGGAAAGGTGTCGCGGCCTTCGAATCAGCAAAGAAGGCCAGGGTGGAGGAGACGAGCTCGACCGTGCCTATCTAGGCGGCTCTCGCGATCGACGTCCCTTCGGACGTCGAACCAACGGCCCCCCGGGCCTCTTCAAGGAGTCCGCCAACTGGGGCTCCCATTTTGGGGGTTCGTTCCACGGAGGCGCCTGGAGTCGAGAGGGGGATGAGGAGGAAGTCGGTGGCCCACAGGGGGAGTAGCCGTCGGGCCGTCATTGAAGAGTCCCTTGGTTCTGAAGAGGAGCCAGAGAATCCCTTCAATGATAGGGACTTGATCAAGCGGTTGATCGATGGCTGCATTATGCCTGAAGTCATCGAGAGGATCGACCGCACCGATCCTGAGCAGCAAGTTTGGGACTCCCTAGGGTCCTTTCTCTAGGTAAACAAGTTTTCGTTTAATTGGCTTTCCGATCCTTGTTCTGATCCCCTAGCCGTCCTTACAGTTTGGGCACCAGCTCCTTGCCAACATCGAGGTGATGAACCGGGCGAGGAGGGACGCCATCCAGATGGAGGAGCATCATCGAGCTGAAGCCGCTTGCCTCAAAGAAAAGGCCGTCGAAGTAGTTGCCCTCCAGGAGGCCCTGGAGAAAGAAAAGCAGGCCCGGGAGGAAGAGAAACAGACCTCGGAGGAGACGGTGAGAAAGGCGGAGGCCGAGGTCGCCAATTTGATGGAGCAGATTTCGGTCCTGATCTCGGAGGCCAGGGATCTTGCGATAGAGGAGTTCAAGGCCTCTGCGGAGATGAGAGACCTGAACGTCCGATTCGGCCAGGAAACGTTCATCAAGGGGTTCGAGCTCTGCCAGGAGAAGGTGGCCAGAAAATTTCTTGAGCTCGACCTCAGCTTCTTGGGCGAGGAGTCTGAAGATGAGGTCGGTCCCTCTCCTGCCGCTACCGCTGCCGCAGCCCCCCTTCCAGGGACACCGAGCTCCCCAACTCCTACTGCAGAGGTCTGAGACCTCCGACCTTGTATATTTTTTTTTTGTCTTTAAAGAACATTCACTCAATAAAGTCGAATTTCTTGTCATGGATGGCTTCTCCTTTCTCCTTCTCCCTTTTTTGTTTTTCTTTCTGCAATGGGACGCATCTTGACACTTTTGTCTCTCGATGGCAGTGTCCTGCTGAAGCACTTCTCCTGCCCCTGGGGATTCTGTTGAAGTCCACGATCCAGCGGCTGAAGAAGAAAGTTCTTCAGTTGACAAAGGGGTCGAAGAAGATGGAAGGCGAGCTTCGCAGGTTAAGGGAGGGCTATTCTGAAGCCACCTCGGAGGCCACCCGCTTTCGAAATCTCCACGTGAAGGAGACCATGGAGTACAGCCGGAGGAAGGCGGACTTCGCGAGGGAGCTTGAGGAACACAAGAAGAGCGCCAGCGATCGAATCTGGGCTCAAGCCGCCAAGATCAGTTCTCTCAGGATGGAACTGTCAGCTGCGCAGGAGAGGATTGGCCAGCTGGAGGAAAGTTCATCTCGACTCTTGGCTCGGGCCGACGGCGACTGGGAGTGGTCGAAGAAGGTCTCCAACCTTCAGCAGCAGCTTCAGGATGCCGAGGTGAGCTATGACGTGCATCGGGCCGGCTGGCGCAGGCAGGTGGATGAATATAAAGGGAGACTCAGGGTGGCGACCGACGAAGTCATCCGTCTTCAAGGACAGCTGGCCGACAGGGCTCAGCTTGCTTCTTTTCGGGATTCCAATGAACTCCAGTCCCTAAGAAGAACTGTCGAAGGACTTTCTGTCGCCCTTGGGGAGAGGACGGCTGAGCTGTAGCAATCGAAGATCCAGCTGGCGTGCGAGCAGTAGGCCGTCAAGGATGCGGAGGCAGAGTCTGAGGTCCTGAGAAAGAGGTGTCGAGAGGTGGAGAACGAAAGCCAGCGACTCCGTTGGGCGCTCCAAGACACGCTGCTGAAAAAGGGAGAGCTAGAAGAAGAAGTTGAAAATCTGAGGCAGTCCTGGATAAGGGGTGAAGCAGATAATTCGAGGTTGGAAGGAGCAGAGCTTTCCTAGGGCTCTTTTTGGCCTTCCATCTTTCCATGCATACATTTTCTCTTTTGTTGTTTTGTCTTGCTTTTGTTGTTTTGCTCTTCTTTCTTTAGCCTGCTGGGCTTTGTAGTGTATACTTTGTGAATAAAATGAAAAGAAGATTTTGTGTTACCTCGTCCGCATGTTGTATCAAGTTGTCGTCCGCCGAATTCCTTGTCTTTAAGACTAACCCGACGTCGATGTCGTTTGGAGGTGCCCAATCATTGCCACGTCGATTTGCTTTTCTTATCGTCCATGGCCATAGGCTCGAGCTTGATGGTCCGGACTCCGCATCGCCTCGAAGGTGTCGCTATTTTCTTAACCTGTGTCGAGAGCCTTCTTAGAGACCGGAGATGTTTGGTAGGAACTTCCCGTCTTTATTGAGATGAGGTTCCTTAGGTCCTTGGTGTGGTTTGTTTTCCGTTTGCTGTCGGCGTAATTCGTCGCTTTCCTTTTCAATTCTCCTCCTCTTTTCGAGTGAGGGTCCTCCCCTTGCTTTTTAAGGGGTCGCGTAGAAGTGTAGAGGTGCCATTGAGGGGACTTTTCTCCTTATCCAATTTCATTGGGCAGCCGGGTCCTTATTGTCATTAAGACGAGGTTCCCCCTCTGTCCTTGACATGGTCGATCTCGATTCAGGTTAGGACGAGGTTCCCATCCTGTTCCCAACGGGGCTGTGGGGGCACATTGGGATCGTCGCAAGGGCCTCTCCCCCCATCCGGTCTAAAAGAACCGGGCCTTCGACTTTGCTCATGCTAGGACGAGGTTCTCCTCCTGTCCCTAACAAGGCTGTGGGGGCACATGTGGGTGCTGTTTGGCCTCTCCCTCCATCTGATCTAGTAGGAACCGGGCCTTCGACTTTGCTCGTGTTAGGGCGAGGTTCTCCTCCTGTCCCTAACAAGACTGTGGGGGCGCATAAGGGCGTTGTAGGGCCTCTCCCCCCATCCGATCTAAAAGAATCGGGCCTTTGACTTTGCTCATGTTAGGGCGAGGTTCTCCTCCTGTCCCTAACAAGACTGTGGGGGTGCATAAGGGCGTTGTAGGGCCTCTCCCCCCATCCGGTCTAAAAGAATCGGGCCTTTGACTTTGCTCATGTTAGGGCGAGGTTCTCCTCCTGTCCCTAACATGGCTGTGGGGGCACATGTGGGCGTTGTGGGGCCTCTCCCCCCATCCGATCTAAAAGAACCGGGCCTTTGACTTTGCTCATGTTAGGGCGAGGTTCTCCTCCTGTCCCTAACATGGCTGTGGGGGCGCGTAAGGGCGTTGAAGGGCCTCTCCCCCGGTCCGACCTTAAAATAATTGAACTTTTATTTTGCTCATGTTAGGACGAGGTTTCCCTCCTGTTCCTAACATGACCTTGTTTTAATTGTTTGAGGAGGTCGCCCCCAATCGTAACAAATCCATGCCGAAAGGAAAAGACATGCAAAGTCGAAAGGAATTTTGATTCAAAGCAAAGTCGTGAGTAGTACATTTACAGGTTTTTCGAGTTCCATGATCGTGGAAGGTCTGCTCCTCCTTGAGATCCTCCAGTGATGGAGTCGATGGTCCTGATTGGAGGCCGATCTCTGGGCTGCTCCTCCCTCCTTGGCGGTTCAGGTTGCGACAGGGTCCTTGGCCGATCTTCTCTACCCTCAGGCCGACGCCAAATGAACCTGTCGAGTCACCCTCGCCAGATGAGCTCCTTGATCTCATCTCGGAGCGGATGCATTCCTCCATGTTATGGCCGTGGTCGCGATGGTAGAGACAGAACTTGTTGGGGTTGCATTTCTCGGGGTGGGTACGCATCCTCTCTGGCCTAGAGAGCTACTCTCTGACCTCCATCAGTACCTGGGTCTTCGAGGCGTTGAGGGGGGCATAGTTGCGGAATCTTCCCGGTGGAGAACCCCGCCGGACTCCATGGTCCGAACTTCTCTACCTACGTACCCAGAGAGGAGTATGGACACGCTTGTGCCCAGGAGGGGGTCGAGAACATGGTCGAGCTTCTCTCGGCCTCTTTTCGACTGCGGGCTTACTCGAGTCTCCCGCCTGCCGCTCTCTCGCAGTCTCCTCATCCTTCATTTTGAAGGCCTCCTTCGCTCGAGCGTACCCTTCAGCCCGAGCTAATAAATCAGCAAAATCCCTGGGGTACTTCTTCTCCAGAGAGAACAAAAGGTCATTCTTCTGAAGGCCGCCCTTCAGAGCGGCCATTGCTACCGATTGGTCCAAATTCTGGACCTCCAGTGCTGCGACATTGAAACGGTTGATGTAGGCCCGGATGGACTCCCCCTCCCTCTGCTTGATATTAATGAGGGACTCCGAACCCTTCCAAGGGTGCCGGCTGCTGACGAAGTGGGCCACAAATTGATGGCTCATCTGATCGAAGGAAAAGATGGTACCCGGCTTCAGCGTCGAGTACCAGTTTCTCACCGCTCCCTTCAAGGTGGATGGGAAGGTCCGGCACAGAATGGCGTCGGGTGCGCCATGAAGTAGCATCATCGTCCGGAAGGCCTCCAGATGATCAACTGGGTCCGAAGTCCCGTTGTAGCTTTCGAACTGGGGGAGTTTGAAGTTTGGCAGGATCGGATCCTGCATGATCATTTTAGAGAAGGGAGGGTTAGTGCAAATATCCTCACCATAAGCGGGGAGAGCGTGGCGGAGTTCTTCGATCCGCCGGTTCATCTCCTGGAGTCTCCGATCTAGAAAATCCTCCCAACTTCGGGTCTCGAGGGTCCTCTGGCAGAATGGGGGCAGGGATCTTCCAGGGGTGGAGTCGTGATCCGATTGAGGGCTCTCCACCCTCGGGTTCGTCTTCCCAGGAAAGATGGGGCGGCTGGCCCACATGGCCCGCCCCACCGTCAGATTCTGGTGTTCCGGTGACACTCTTTCCAGGCGCACTGATGCCTGCGGCTGCTGCTGCTGCTGCATGGCCTGCACAGCTTCAGTGAGGCCTCTGACCTGTTGTGCCAGCAGATCAAATTGCTCCGTGCCGACCGTCGTTGCCGGAGGAGGAGGAGGAGGCCGAAAAACTGGAGGTGAGGCTGGAGCCTGAGATCTGGCCGTGGAGGTCGTGGATCGCCATGTGGATGCCTTACGGGGAGGCATCGGGCAAAAATCAAGTGGAGGAAGGAGGAGAGGGCATCGAAAAAGATGCCCGAGGGCAATCCCGTTGAGCGCTCCTTTAAGAACAAGGGTACTGCGAAGGTTCAAACCCCTTCCTCTAGCGCCAATCCTGTTGGTGCAAAAATCCGCTTGCGTCGGAGAAGCTGGAGTCGCGGTCACCGCCGGGACCTGTAAAAGAAGTCTAAACCGAAGGTGGGGTTACTTCGACAAGACCCTCCGATGCTCAAGTCAGTTCTCTGCCTCAACAAGAATGGAGTGCTCGAACGAAAATTTTAGCAGAGTTTCTAGGTAAAAATGAGAGCTTATAGAATAACGTATTTGGGGTCCCCTTTTTATAGGTGAAGGGGGCAACAAACTGATAGCGATGCCTGTAACCATCTGGCAGTGGGCCGCTCAGAGTCAGAAAAAATTTATTGCGGAGAGTAGTGGAACGGACCCGTGGCTATCACAGGGATGTGCCACGTGGAGTCCACCACGGAGAGCGGAGCGGCATCCGTTGTCGCGATTTGCCAGAGAATGGAAGAATCGTGCGGTATCCATCGCAGGAAGTGGAGCAGGATCATGGTCATTATTACGGCCTGTCAGGGAGTGATGGAGCCACGTGGAATCCATCGTAGGAGGTGGAGCAGAGTCATGGCCGTTGCTGCAGCCTGCCAAGGGGTCCAGGCCTATCGGCCGGAGTTCGACCGGGGTGTTTGACGGGGAGATGTGACTGGCTACCCGTCTGAGAGGAGCTTGGAGTACGGCTCTCGTAGGAGCCTGGATGGAGTCTTCTTTTCATTAAAGTCGGGGACGAGATCCGGCTCCCGTAGGAGCCCAAGCGAAGTCTACCTGTAATCACAGTCAGGGGTGAAGTCCGGCTCCCATAGGAGTCCGGACGGAGCTTACTTGCAATTAGAGTCAGGGATGAAGTCCGGCTCCCGTAGGAGTCTGGACGAAGTTTACCTGCAGCTCGAGTCGGAGTCCGGCTCCCGTAGGAGTCCGGACGAAGCCTTTCTGCATTCGGAATTAGGGACGAGATCCGGCTCCTGTAGGAGCTCGAGCGAAGTCTTCCTGCAGCGGGAGTCATGGGCAGAGCCTGACTCCCGTAGGAGCCTGTGTGGAGCCTGTAGGTGAAGTCATGGGCAGAGTCTGGCTCCCGTAGGAGTCTGTGCGGAGCCTGCGGGTGAAGTCATGGGCAAGGTCCGGCTCCCGTAGGAGTTCGGGCGGAGCCTTTCTGCATTCGGAGTTGGGGACAAGACCCAACTCCCGTAGGAGCTTAGGCGAAGTCTACCTGTAATCACAGTCAGGGGTGAAGTCCGGCTCCCGTAGGAGTCTGGATGAAGTTTACCTTCAATTAGAGTCAGGGATGAAGTTTCTGCTCCCGTAGGAGTCCGGACGAAGTTTACCTGCAGCTCGAGTCGTGGGCAGAGTCCAGCTCCCATAGGAGTCCGTGCGGAGCCTGTAGGTGAAGTCATGGGTGAGGTCCGGCTCCCGTAGGAGTCCGGGCGGAGCCTTTCTGCATTCAGAGTTGGGGACGAGATCCGGCTCCCGTAGGAGCGCGGGCGAAGTCTACCTGTAATCACAATCAGGGGTGAAGTCCGGCTCCCGTAGGAGTCCAGACGAAGTTTACCTTCAATTAGAGTCAGGGACGAAGTCCTGCTTCCGTAGGAGTCCAGACGTAGTTTACCTGCAGCTCGAGTCGTGGGCGGAGTCCGGCTCCCGTAGGAGCCTGTGCGGAGCCTTTCTACGTTTGAAGTTGGGGACGAGATCTGGCTCTCGTAGGAGCTCGGGCGAAGTCTACCTGCAGCTCGAGTCGTGGGCGGAGTCCGGCTCCCGTAGGAGTCCGTGCGGAGCCTGCAGGTGAAGTCGTGGGCGAGGTCCGGCTCCCGTAGGAGTCTGGGCGGAGCCTTTCTGCATTCGGAGTTGGGGATGAGATCCGGCTCCCGTAGGAGCTCGGGCGAAGTCTACCTGTAATCACAGTCAGGGGTGAAGTCCGGCTCCCGTAGGAGTCCGGATGAAGTTTACCTTCAATTAGAGTCAGGGACGAAGTCCGGCTCCCGTAGGAGTCCGGACGAAGTTTACCTGCAGCTCGAGTCGTGGGCGGAGTCCGGCTCCCATAGGAGTCCGTGCGGAGCCTGCGGGTGAAGTCGTGGGTGAGGTCCGGCTCCCGTAGGAGTTCGGGCGGAGCCTTTCTGCATTCGGAGTTGGGGACAAGACCCGGCTCCCGTAGGAGCTCGGGCGAAGTCTACCTGTAATCACAGTCAGGGGTGAAGTCTGGCTTCCGTAGGAGTCCGGACGAAGCTTACTTGCAATTAGGGTCAGGGACGAAATCCGACTCCCGTAGGAGTCCGGACGAAGTTTACCTGCAGCTCGAGTCGTGGACGGAGTCCGGCTCCCGTAGGAGTCCGGGCGAAGCCTTTCTGCATTCGGAGTTAGGGACGAGACCTGACTCCCGTAGGAGCTCGGGCGAAGTCTACTTGCAGCTCGAGTCGTGGGCGGAGTCCTGCTCCCATAGGAACCTATGCGGAGTCTGTAGGTGAAGTCGTGGGCGCAGTCCGGCTCCCGTAGGAGTTCGGACGTCGCGAAGAATCCGGTCGACGCTGGAGGGGGCCTGCCCGTTGGCAAAACTTGGGAGTGTGGCGGAGGCTCGGCCGCCCGGGAGGTTTGAAGAGATGTTGCCAGAGGTCGAAAGTCAGTTGGATCCCCAGAGGGTCACTCCCATCACGAACTTCGGCTGGGGGGTATTTTATACCCAACAAGTTCAATTTGATTGAGCATTGAGGTTTGGATCAAATCTAATTGAATTAGATTCAATTTAGTTTAATCCGATTAGGTTATGAGATGACCTAATCGCTAAGGGTGTTCGATTCATAATTTGATCAAAATTTGAGCTCGATTAATTTTTAATTTAATTAAAATTTAATCAAAATTATTTATTATATAATTAGATTAGGTTAAATAGTCTAATTGGGTCTAACTTAATTTGATTGGGTTAAGAACCTAATAGGATGAGAAATTAAATTTGAATTCAAAGTGGACATATCCCCTGCACCTCTTTTCTCTGTGCCCACCTCTTCTTCATGCGAGAAAAGTTTTTATGTGAATGAGGTTGGTTTTGGATGAGGTTGGTTTTAATTTTGAGTTCAAAAAGTTTGAACTTGAATAAGATGTTGGAGTCCAAATCAGGTTGGACTCTTCCCCACGGCGACTTCTCTTCACTTGTGCAAGAAATTTTTTTGTGTGATGTTTTTCTCTGCTAATCTGATGTTTCTCACCTCTCTTTTGTGCCTCTGATGGATGAGGATCAATTGGTTAAGTTTTGAATTCAAATTGGTTGGAATTTGAACTACATTTAACCACATCATCTTTATCCCTTTCCTTTCCATGCCATCTTTAAAATCCTTCTCATTTTGTTCGACAAAATGTTGGAGTTTTATCATGGAAATCATCTTGAGAGAGGGGGTGTGAAATAGAGAGGGGGTGGGCTTCAATGCAAGAGAAATAGAGGAATAATCTTCCTCTTGGGCGTGAGGTCTAGGGTAGGTTCTAGGGTTTCGGCTTTAGGTTTTGTGTGAGAGAAAATCACAAGAGTGTCTTGTTCCAATCTCTCACACCATCACTTTCTCGTAAAGCTTCATCTTTTGATCCAGAAGAGTTCAGCTGATCCAAAGGAAGGAGCTTGATTTAGCCATCTAAAGCCTTCGATGCGAGCTAGCACTCTCACGAGGGATGATCTAATCAGGACTTCGAGTGGATGACCTGTAGAGACTGGATTTTCTGTATGGCTACTCGGTATCAGAAAGAATCTTATACCATACCTATTAGCAGTGACGATCATCAATCCGTATAAAGATAATGAGTTCTGAACTCAACCAATGAGATCTAATAGTTAGATTTGATTCAGGGCATCGATGTGATCGATGCAGTTTTTCATTTACATCAGATTTTTATATGCAAAATTTTACATCATAGATCCTTCAAAGATAGTTAGATCTAATCTAAAATATGTGTAAGAGATTAAAGTATTTAATTATTATAAAAATTTTAAAAATGCATGCTTTGAACTGCTTGTTTCTCCTTCAAATTGTATTAGAGCTTCGTTGCTCTTGACATGAATGTTTTACATATAATCTGATTTTAATCTAATTTTAATTGTTTAGATTAGATCTAAATAATTAATCTAAAATTTGAGTACTGTATAATAAAATTGGATATATATCCATAGTCATCCGGTCATAGAAGAAAGTAGGATTTTATGCCATCTCCTCCTAATTGATGGGGTTCTCCTATGGCGTATAGGGATGCTGCATAGTTTTTTTTATGAAGATGAACAACAAAAAGAGTTATTTTTTTTTTAAATTTTAGATTTGATATATTGTATGTTAGATCTAAAATTAAAGTTTATTTGAATGTATGACAGTTTGTAAAAATATTTTATAAAATTTGAAACTATTTTCAAACACCGAACCCCAACCCATGTTAGTCCAAAACTTAATTATGAATTAAGTGATCTAAATTTGAGAATCAAAGATCAAAGGCATAAATTTCATAATTCATGGGTTAGCTTGAGTCATGTCCATTTAATTGGGTTAGACCTAGGGTTAAAAAATATTGATAATGAACTATGTTAGTAATTGATCAAATCTAACTAATAGTTAATTCTGATTGACTCAATTCTTCTCTTGATCAATTCTCAATAGTTATAGTTGGTCAGAGTCCATATCTTTGATTAGACGAAGATGAACCTTGATCGTAGCTCCGTGGTCGAATTGAAGTCTATAAGTTGATCGAATTGAAACTGACTAACCAGTTGGTATCTAAGGTAAGTATGGCAGTCTTGATCGGTGGCTATTAATTAGGAGCTATTCATATAGATTGAATCTATGACGAGTTAATGACATATCTCTCCCATCTATCTCACTTACCTGGTCAATGTGGTGAATCATGTTTTGATCATATCACTTAATGATTAGGGTTGATCCATGCTTACTAGAAAATCAGTATGACTGATTTAGGTGTCCCTAGTTCAACTTATCTAAAGTCTTCTTCATGACTTGATGAAGTCAATGGGAGGATTTATGACTAGTTGACTGGACCAGCTTATACTTAGTCTTCTTTGATCTAACTTGGTGAAGTCTGTGGGAGGATTGAGATTAACTGATCAAGTTTTATCTCATCTTTCATTCTATTTAATTAAATCCTCTAAAATTATTAGGTCTATAAAAATGAAAGAGTTATGATGAACTAGATCATAGCCTTCCATTAAATTGAATGATAATGGATCAAACACTTTAGATCATCATTGGAGGTGCCACATGCTTGGTGCTCATTTGGCTGTTAGAATTATCATTCATAATATGTTGATTTAGTTGTGTCTTTTTAATGATGGTCAGGTTAGCCGAGCCATACTCGGGCCTAATCACTCATTTGTCAGGTGCACTAAATTCTGACATGTTAATGGTTGGACCTAATCAGAACTTTTAGTGGAGACGCCACACACCTGCTGAAGAGGTGTCTGGGGTAAAATTGAATGCTAAAAATTATTTGATGAAATAATTGATTAAGAACCTATCCATGGATGCACAGAGGTTGGCCGAGCCACACTCGAGTCCATGTGCAGCCTGTGAGGATTCTAGTACTTGTTAGAAAATTAGTCTAATTCCTCGAATTGGAGGCAGGGGCTACCAATTCAAATAAAATAGTTGGAGAACCTTTAGACTAAAGTCCATATCTTTAGGCTTAATCAATTCATATACTAACTCGATTTTGATTTTTCTTTTTACAGTTATGGCCACCACTTTATCACTCTGATCACTGTTGGACAATGATAAATTGATGAAACCAAAATTTGATAGTTAGTATCGAAAGCTGAAATAGTCTTGGAGTACGAATAGATCTTGTACTCTCCTCTCTCTTTCACGCCATGAACCCATGCCCATAGGACTCTTACCATGAAAGTCCTTTTCTCTGGTCTCTTACACATACAAAAGAAAGAATAAAAATCCTTTTTATTAGATGTGTAAGGAGTTAGGTTAGAAGAGTCCAAGAGATGTTGGACTCTTCAAGTTGTCACCCCTTCATCCAATTCCATGCCAATACACACCCCAACAAATATTTCTCATGATAAAATAAGATCATATCTGATTTTCCACAGTCACAATAACCCCTCCTGTCACATAAAATAAAGCCATATATGGAAGGAATAAAGATGAGATCAAAATCTTGTCAAGATAAGGAATGTTGTTTCAAATCAAAATTCAAAATATTCCTAGCTAAACCAATACATAAGGGGCAATTAGGGGGCATGTGAGAAAGAGGAAAAGAAGGGTGCAAAAGAGGTTTTTGGCATGAACTATTCCATGCAAAAAATAAATGGGTGTGGTGTCTTTGGCGGCCAAGGGAGAGAGAGAGTCCCAGTCAACTTGGACTCTCTCTTCTTTTTTATTTTTAGTCTCAAATCAAATCAAATTTGGTTTGACCCAAAGTAAAAAAAAAATCCAACCAATTTAGGTTAATAATTTCTTAATCAAATCTCAATCAAATTAGAAATTAATTGAACCAAAGTTCTGATCAAATCAGGAATAATTTTCTCTTAGCGATTAGGTCATCTCATAACCTAATCGGATCAAACCTAATTGAATCTAATTTAATTAGATTTTATTTAATCCTCTTTGCTCAATCAAATTGAGCTAATCAATAATCTAATTGCTAATTAATCTTTCATTAATTTACTAATACTTGATAAATAAATTTATTGTAATTTTTGCATAAGGTTAACCATTAATCGAATTGATGATTAAGCCCTTGAACAATTCTCAATTGTTGATCAGCCACATTGTTGGGTATAAAATACCCACAGCCGAAGTCCTCAGCAGAATCAGCTCCAGGAGGATTCCGTCCGGACTCCTACGGGAACCAGGCTCCGATCGCAACATCAATTTCAGGAAGACTTCGTCCGGACTCCTACGGGAGCCGGACTCCGCCGATAACTTCAACCGCAAGTAGACTCCGCCCGGACTCCTACGGGAGTCGGGCTCCATCCTCAACATCAACTGCCGGTAAGCCCTGTCCGGACTCCTACGGGAGCTGGACTTCGCCTTTGACTTTAATTGCAGGAAGACTCCGCCCGGACTCCTACGGGAGCCGGGCTTCATCCTTGACTCCAACGGCTGCAGACAGACTTCGTCCGGACTCCTACGGGAGCTGGACTCCGCCGACAACTTCAATCGCAAGTAGACTCCGCCCGAACTCCTACGGGAGCCGGGCTCCATCCTCAACATCAACTACCGGTAAGCCTTGTCCGGACTCCTACGGGAGCCGGACTGCGCCTTTGACTTTAATTGCAGGAAGACTCCGCCCGGACTCCTACGGGAGCCGGGCTTCATCCTCGACTCCAACGGCTGCAGATAGACTTCGTCCGGATTCCTACGGGAGCCGAACTCTGCTGACAACTTCAACCGCAAGTAGACTCCGCCTGGACTCCTATGGGAGCCGGGCTCGGTCCTCAACATCAACTACCGGTAAGCCTTGTCCGGACTCCTAAGGGAGCCGGACTTCGCCTTTGACTTTAATTGCAGGAAGACTCCGCCCGGACTCCTACGGGAGCCGGACTTCGTCCTCAACTCCAATGGCTGCAGACAGACTTCGTCCGGACTCCTACGGGAGCCGGACTCCACCGACAACTTCAACCGCAAGTAGACTCCGCCCGGACTCCTACGGGAGCCAGGCTCCGTCCTCAACATCAACTGCCGGTAAGCCTTGTCCGGACTCCTACGGGAGCCGGACTTCACCTTTGACTTTAATTGCAGGAAGACTCCGCCCGAACTCCTACGGGAGCCGGGCTTCGTCCTCGACTCCAACGGCTGCAGACAGACTTTGTCCGGACTCCTACGGGAGCCGGACTCCGCCGACAACTTCAACCGCAAGTAGACTCCGCCTGGACTCCTACGGGAGCCGGGCTCCATCCTCAACATCAACTGTCGGTAAGCCTTGTCCGGACTCCTACGGGAGCCGGACTTCGCCTTTGACTTTAATTGCAGGAAGACTTCGCCCGGACTCCTACGGGAGCCAGGCTTCATCCTCGACTCCAACGACTACAGACAGACTTCGTTCAGACTCCTACGGGAGCCGGACTCCACCGACAACTTCAACCGCAAGTAGACTCCGCCCGGACTCCTACGGGAGCCGGGCTCCGTCCTCAACATCAACTGCCGGTAAGCCTTGTCCGGACTCCTACGGGAGCCGGACTTCGCCTTTGACTTTAATTGCAGGAAGACTCCGCCCGGACTCCCACGGGAGCCGGACTTCGTCCTCGACACCAGCAGCTGCAGACAGACTTCGTCCGGACTCCGCCGACAACTTCAACCGCAAGTAGACTTCGCCCGAACTCCTACGGGAGCCGGGCTCCGTCCTCAATATCAACCGCCGGTAAGATCCATCCGGACTCCCACGGGAGCCGGACTTCGCACCTAACTTCAATCGCAGGAGGACTCCGCCCGGACCCCTACGGGAGCCGGGCTCCATCCGCAACTTCAACTGCAGAAGGACTCCGCCCGAACTCCTACGGGAGCCGAGCTTCGCCCGCGACTTTGACTCCGAGAGGACTCCGCCCGGACTCCCACGGGAGCCGGGCTCCGTCCACGACTCCAACCGCAAGGAGGACTCCGCCCAGACTCCTACGGGAGCCAGACTCCGTCATCAGCTCCGATCGCTGCCGAACTTCAGCCGACGGATCTGCACTCCCCGGCAGGCCACGATAACGGACAACACTGCTCCACTCCCTGTGGCGGACCCTACGCGACCCCGTTACTCCCTGACAGGCTGTATTAATGGCCATGATTCTGCTTCACTCCCTGCGGCGGACCCTACGCGACCCCGTTACTCCCTGACAGGCTGTATTAACGGCCATGATTCTGCTCCACTCCCTGCGGCGGATCCTGTGCGATTCGACCACCCCCAGATGAGTCACGACAGCGGACGCCGCTCCACTTCCCGCGGCAGGCCCCACGTGGCACACCCGGATGATAGCCACGGGTTCACCCCACTACTCTCTGCAACAAACTCTGCCTGACCCTGGGCAGTCCGCTGCTAGACGGTTACAGATGTCGCTATCGGGCTACCGCCCTCTCCGCCTATAAAAGGGGGCTCCAGATATGTTATTCAATAAGCTCTCATCTTTCATTTAAAAACTCTGCTAAATTCTCCGTTCGAGCACTCCATTCTTGTTGGGGCAGAGAACTGACTTGAGCGTCGGAGGGTCTTGCCGGAGCAACCACACCTCCGGTTTAGACTTCTTTTGCAGGTCCCGACGGTGACCGCGACTTCCTCGACTCCAGCTTCTCCGACGCAAGCAGATTTTTGCACCAACAGGATTGGCGCTAGAGGAAGGGCTGTGTCTTCGCAATACCCTTGTTCTTAAAAGGAGCGCTCAACGGATCCACCTCCGGTCATCTTATCCGGCACCCACTCCTCCTTTCCTCATCTGATGCCTTCTCGCGAGGCATTCGCACAACTACCTCCGGCTATGGTCGCCGACAAGGGGTGGCCGGACGATCGGCCTCTATCGGATTCCGTCAACACCATTTCGGGGGGATCCCGGTGGGAGGCAACCAACATACCGGCTGTATTCTCCAAGCGGCAAAAGGTTGAAGAACCCATAACTTTTACCAAAGAAGACACCCAGGGAGTCCAATTCCCTCATAACGACGCAGTCGTAATTTCCTTGAATATAGCAAATTACGACATCCGTCGCATTCTTGTCGACAACGGAAGCTCGGCCGACATCTTGTTCTACGATGCCTTTTCAAGAATGTCCGCTCTTGGCGATCATTTGAGGCCGATTTGCTCCCCCCTGGTAGGGTTTACCGATGACGCCGTTCCGACGGAAGGAATGATAGCTTTGACTGTGGCCGTGGGTCAATATCCAAATCAATCCAGGGCTCTGGTAAATTTTTTGGTGGTGAAGGCGCCCTCCACCTACAATGCAATCCTTGGCCGACCCAGCCTCAATGCTCTCCGAGCTGTCATTTCGACCTACCATTTGAAGTTGAAGTTTCCCACCAACCAGGGGATCGGAGAGGTCCGGGGAGACCAAGCCCTGGCCAGACACTGCTACAACATCGCCTTGCAATGAAGCGATCAGGCTGACCCCTGTCCCGTCGATGGACTAGATGCTCGCGATGACCTCACCAAAGAAAGGGGCGGCCCAATCGAAGAACTGGTGCCAATCCCTTTGAATGATGGGAACGCGGAGCATGTGGCGCTAATTGGCTCCAATCTGGGGGAGGAGGTGCGGACGCATCTTATTGATTTTCTACGAAGGAATGCGGATGTTTTCGCTTGGGTTCCAGCAGACATACCGGGGATTGACACGGAAGTCATGGAGCATCATCTGACCATCGATCCAAAGCATAGACCGACGAAAGAAAAAATCTGGAGTCATGCCCCGGAGAGGCAGAAGGCGATAGCCGAGGAAGTGGATAAGCTCCTCAAGGCCAGATTCATTAAGGAAGTCAATTATCCTAATTGGATTTCCAATGTTGTTCTGGTCAAAAAAGCAAACGGCAAGTGGAGGATGTGCATAGACTTCAAAAAGCTGAATAAGGCTTGTCCAAAGGACAGCTACCCCCTTCTCAGAATCGACCAACTGGTGGATGCGACCTCAGACCATGAGCTCCTCACCTTTATGGATGCGTTCTCTGGCTATAATCAAATTAGAATGGCGTCGGAGGATGAAGAAAAGACAGCTTTCATCACTAATCGCGGCCTTTACTGTTACAGGGTCATGCCTTTCGGCCTCAAGAATGCGGACGCAACCTACCAACGGTTGGTGAACAAAATCTTCAAAGAGCAGATCGGTCGAAACATGGAGGTCTACGTGGACGATATGCTCGTAAAAAGCAAGTCTTCCAGAAATCATATCGCCGACCTCGAGGAGACCTTTGACGCTCTCCGAAAGTATAGAATGAAGCTGAACCCAACTAAATGTGCTTTTGGAGTAACCTCAGGAAAGTTCCTGGGTTTCATGGTATCAGGGCGCGGGATTGAGGCCAATCCAGAGAAAATTTACGCCATCCAAGAGATGACCGCCCCAAAGTCGATCAAAGAGGTTCAGCGCCTCACAGGGAGGATAGCGGCTCTTAATCGCTTCATCGCGAGGTCGGCCGAACGGTGCTTGCCCTTCTTTCAAACCCTCAAGCAGCTGAAGAACTTCTGTTGGACCCCTGAGTACCAACAGGCGTTCGAAGAGTTAAGAAGCTACCTTAGTTCACCCCCGCTGTTGGCAAAGCCTGAACCTGGAGAGGAACTATTTTTATACCTAGCGGTCTCTCCCATGGCCCTCGCGGCCGTCCTTGTCAAAGAAGAAACGAAAGTCCAGCGACCAGTCTACTACATTAGCCGCGCGCTGAGGGACGCCGAGACCAGGTAACCAAATTAGAAAAACTGACCTACGCCTTGTTGGTTGCAGCTCGGAGGCTCCGACCCTACTTTCAAGGGCATACCGTGATGCTACTCACCGATCAACCGATCAAGGCAGTTTTGCACCGGGCTGACACCTCCGGAAGAATGGCAAAATGGGCGATCGAGCTCACGGAATTCGACATCAACTACAGACCTAGACCAGCAGTCAAGGCCCAAATACTGGCAGATTTCATAGTGGAGTGCACCATCCCAGAGGAGGCCGAACCTGAGCAAAGCAAAGCCGACGACCTGAAGTCTCAACCGAACTCCCCCAACGAAGAGGCCAATCCCTCCGATCGCTTTTGGACCCTCTATGTGGACGGATCTTCCAACATGTCGGGCGCAGGTGCAGGCCTGATCTTGGTCAGTCCGGATGGAGTCATCACGGAGTACGCTCTGCATTTCGAGTTCCCCGCAACAAACAATGGAGCAGAATATGAAGCTCTAATCGCAGGACTAAGGATCGCCAGAGAGCTGGGAATAAGTCAGCTCCGGGTGCACAGTGACTCTCAACTGATGGTGGGGCAAGTCAGCGGGAGTTACGAAGCGCGGGAGGACAGTATGGCCAGATACCTTGAGAAGATAAAGGAGCTCACCCCCGCCTTCAGCAGCTTCAACATTAGACAGATTCTAAGGCTGGAGAATACCAGAGCCGATCTTCTCTCCAAGCTGGCGACATCGGCTCCGGCCGAATTGCCCAAAGGCGTCCTCTTTGAAGTTCTAAAACATCCGAGTACAGAAGAATCGTGGCCCGTAATGGAGATCGACCATGAGCCCAGCTGGGTCGACCCGCTGATAATCTATCTTAGAGATGGAGTTCTCCCCCAGGACACGAAGGAGGCTCGGAAGCTCCGAAATCAAGCCTCCCGGTACATCCTTTATGAGGGCAAGTTGTACAAAAGATCATACTCCTTGCCCCTCTTGAAATGTCTCCGGTCCTCGGAAGCTGACTACGCCTTGTGGGAAGTGCATGAGGGGATTTACGGAAACCATTTAGGGGCTAGATCTTTATCCCACAAGCTGCTCCGCCAGGGATATTACTGGCCAACGATGCATCGTGATTTGATTGAATATGTCAAAAAGTGTGATCGATGCCAGAGATACGCCAACATCCAGAGACAGCCCACCACCGAGCTCGCACCCTTGAGTGCCCCATGGCCTTTTGCGCAATGGGGGATGGATATCCTTGGCCCTTTTCCTATGGCATCTGGGCAAAGGAAGTTCCTCCTCGTAGCGATCGACTACTTCACCAAATGGGTTGAAGCCGAACCACTAGCAAAAATCACGGAAGCAAAAGTACAAGATTTCGTCTGGAAATCGATCGTGTGCAGGTTCGGTCTGCCTAGAACCCTAATCACTGATAATGGATGATAATTTGCGGGAATGAAATTCGCCGAATTCTGTGAAGATCTAAACATCTCCCACAACTTCACATTAGTAGCCCTTCCCCAGGCGAACGGCGAAGCTGAGGTGACCAACAGAACCCTTTTGCACGGGATTAAGACAAGGCTTGAAAAAGCAAAGGGAACTTGGGCGGACGAACTTTATCATGTGTTGTGGGCGTATCGAACTACCCAGAGGCTGCCCATGGGGGAGACTCCTTTCGCTTTAGCCTTCGGTATGGAAGCCGTCATCCCCATCGAGCTTAAACTCCCGTCAGCACGAGTCGTGTCGTTCGACGAACATCAAAGTTCGCAAGGTCTTAGAGCCAACCTCGACCTACTGGAAGAAAGACGGAAGATGACTCAAGTTCAGATGGCAGCCTACAGACAGAAGGTTGCTCGATATTACAACACCCGGGTTAAGAACAAAACCTTTAGAGCGGGAGATCTAGTGCTTCGACGAGCCACTTCTCGCAACCTCAGGACCGAGGGAAACTCGCCCCAAATTGGGAGGGACCTTATGAAGTCAAAGAAGTAGTCCGGTCCGGAACTTATTATCTTAAGGAACTCGGAGGAGCCGACCTCCCGCGATCGTGGAACTCGAAAAACTTACGGGTGTACTACCAATAACTTCATTTTAATTGAAAGTTGCATACCTGTATGTCTTTGAACAATTCGCACAAACTGTGTCAGAAACGAAAGGGAAACGTCATCCCGACAAAGTCGAAGGCCCGGTTCCATTTAGACCGGATGGGGAGAGAGGCCTTACAACGCCCATATATGCCCCCACAGCCCTGTTAGGGACAGGAGGAGAACCTCACCCTAACTTGAACAAAGTCGAAGGCCCGGTTCCATTTAGACCGGATGGGGGGAGAGGCCCTACAACGCCCATATGTGCCCCCACAGTCCTGTTAGGGATAGGAGGAGAACCTCGCCCTAACTTGAGCAAAGTCGAAGGCCAGGTTCTTTTAGACCGGATGGGGGGAGAGGCCCTACAACGCCCATATGTGTTCCCACAGCCCTGTTAGGGACAGGAGGAGAACCTCGCCCTAACTTGAGCAAAGTCGAAGGCCCGATTCTTTTAGACCGGATGGGGGGAGAGGCCCTACGACGCCCATATGTGCCCCCACAGCCTTGTCAGGAACAGGAGGAGGATCTCGTCCTGACGTGAGCAAAGTCAAAGGCCCGGTTCTTTTAGACTGGATGGGGGGAGAGGCCCTGCAACACCCATATGCGCCCTCCAGGAGGAAAACTTTGCTCTAGCTTAAGCAACTTCAATCGGTGGTAAACCCAGCTCGGACCTCTACAGGAGCCGGGCTCCGTCGCCAACTTCGATTTCTGATAAATCCCGTCCGGACTCCCACGGGAGCCAGACTTCGTACCCTACTTTGGTTGCAGGAAGACTTCGCCCTGACTCCTACGGGAGTCGGGCTCTGTCCATGATGCCAAGGAAGGCTCCGCCCGGACTCCTATGGGAGCCGGGCTCTGCCCACAACTCCAACTTCAAGAGGGATTCTCCGCCCGGACTCCTACGGGAGCCGAACTTCGTCACCAACTTCAACAGCTAGTGTTCTTCGTCCAGACTCCCACGGGAGCCGAACTTTGCCTCGGCTTTAGCGGAGAAAAACTCCAAGCGAAAAAGAAAGACAATGGATCGCAACAGCGATGACTGGAAAACAAACAGCGTCCGAGGTACAGAAAACCCTGTCACAGCGAGGATTGGAACTCCCAATGGGAGTCCCAGCTTTCAAGGAAGCTTTCGACGCAAAATAGGACAACTTACTCAGGGTGATAGAAGCTCGGACCCCGGACTCAAGCCCTGAGAGGGACCCCAAGCCCGAATGGTCCCGGGCAAGCCTGCTGCCATCGACGAAAAAGAGGGGTTGGTGCAATAGCAACCGGGTACCTTCGAACGGCGTAAAAATTGAAAAGGAGCTCGGCAAATGACAATCCAATACAAATAAAAGGGACCACCAATGACCTTAGGATGCCGTAAAAAAAAAAAAAAAGAGAAGAGAAAAAGAAAAAAGGAAAAAAAGAAAAGGAGGAAGAGAGAAGAAAGAAGAATAAAGAAGTTTGACAGACAACTATTCGATGCAAGATGCGGACGAGGTAACAAAATCTCCTTTTCATTTTTCAACTAACAAGATGTACGTTACAAGACCCGATGGGCCAGGAAAAAATATACATCATTGCAAGTCTCGCGAACACGGTTTGGAAAGAATACACCGGAGGCCGCTTCAGGCTGCAAACTTCTCTTCCCATTTCTGTCCTTCCCAGCCGCGTTGTCCAGTGCGTGTGACGGGCTCATCGGCTTTCGCCCCACCTTGTTTCGCTCCACCTCCGAAGTCCCAACCTTAGGGGGAAAAGGATGGGATAGATTCCCGGGGGCGGTAGGGGCAATGGCAGCGTCGGCGAAGACCTGTTTCAAGAAGAACCGGAGTCACCCCGGGGGCAGCAGCAGCACCAGAGATATGCGTCATCACCGAATGCTCCGTGACAGCCACCGCCCAAAATGCTCCGGCAAGGTCGGCATGCGCTACTTCCACCATCTCCGCAACAAATTTTACTGCCCCACCATCGACGCCGACCGCTTTTGGTCCCTCGGCCCTGACGGCGTCAAGGATCCCGCCACAGCTTGTGATGACAACTCTGCCCTCTTGATCGGAATTCTTCCTTGAGCCCCCTTCGAAACAACGGGGATCCTCAACGGCCACTTGATGACCGAAGAACTCACCGGCCGCTGTTCTCCTCCTCGCCTCCCTCCAAGCCCTAGACATCCTTTCGAGGATGGCCTCCGGGGTGGAGGACATGACGTGGGAACCCCTTAGAGAAGAATCGAGGGGCTGAAGACGGCAAGGACCGGTGCGGAGGAAGTGGCTGAGTAGCTAGGCTCTCAGATGAAAGAAAGGTGCCATCCTCTCGGCAGGATGAAGCCCCGAAGGAGGAGTAGGGGGTTTAAATAGCCAACGGATCTTAGCGCAGTTATGGCGGCGGGTGTCCCTAGGCCAACTGGTGCATGCCACGTGTCCCGCATGTCCCACTCGCCGCTATCGAGGATTGACTGTTCGCAAATTTTCGTAGTGCGACGTTTGGGATCGCGTTTCGGCGGAAGTTCCGAAAAGACTCTTCAGGTCGCCTTAACCGAAAAAAGGGCTCTGACGTGCGCACATTAAATGCCGAAATATCTGGGGGCGGCAGTGCGCAAGATTCGAGGGGATGATTTCGGCTGTGCCCATCTCTTTGTACTTCCTTCGTTCGAAATTCAAACTCGAAAGTAGGGGGACTGATGTTGGGTATAAAATATCCACAGCTGAAGTCCTCAACAGAATCAGCTCTAGGAGGATTCCGCCCGGACTCCTACGGGAATCGGGCTCCGATCGCAACATCAATTTCAGGAAGACTTCGTCCGGACTCCTACGGGAGCCAAACTCCACCGACAACTTCAACCGCAAGTAGACTCCGCCCAGACTCCTATGGGAGCCGGGCTCCGTCCTCAACATCAACTGCTGGTAAGCCCTGTCCGGACTCCTACGGAAGCCGGACTTCACCTTTGACTTTAATTGCAGGAAGACTCCGCCCGGACTCCTACGGGAGTCGGGCTTCGTCCTCGACTCCAACGGCTGCAGACAGACTTCATCCGGACTCCTACGGGAGTCGGACTCCACCGACAACTTCAACCGCAAGTAGACTCTGCCCGGACTCCTACGGGAGTCGGGCTCCGTCCTCAACATCAACTGTCGGTAAGCCTTGTCCGGACTCCTACGGGAGCCGGACTTCGCCTTTGACTTTAATTGCAGGAAGACTCGCCCGGACTCCTACGGGAGCCGGGCTTCATCCTCGACTCCAACGACTGCAGACAGACTTCGTCCGGACTCCTACGGGAGTCGGACTCCCACGATAACTTCAACCGCAAGTAGACTCCGCCCGGACTCCTACGGGAGCCGGGCTCCGTCCTCAACATCAACTGTCGGTAAGCCTTGTCCGGACTCCTAAGGGAGCCAGACTTCACCTTTGACTTTAATTGCAGGAAGACTCCGCCCGGACTCCTACGGGAGCCGGGCTTCGTCCTCAACTCCAACAGCTGCAGACAGACTTCGTCCGGACTCCTACGGGAGCCGGACTCCACCGACAACTTCAACCGCAAGTAGACTCCGCCCGGACTCCTACGGGAGCCGGGCTCCGTCCTCAACATCAACTGTCGGTAAGCCTTGTCCGGACTCCTACGGGAGCCGGACTTCGCCTTTGACTTTAATTGCAGGAAGACTCCACTCGGACTCCTATGGGAGCCGAGCTTCATCCTCGACTCCAACGGCTGCAGACAGACTTCGTTCGGACTCCTACGGGAGCCGGACTCCGCTGACAACTTCAACCGCAAGTAGACTCCGCCCGGACTCCTACGGGAGTCGGGCTTCATCCTCAACATCAACTGTCGGTAAGCCTTGTCCGGACTCCTACGGGAGCCGGACTTCGCCTTTGACTTTAATTGCAGGAAGACTTCGCCCGAACTCCTACGGGAGCCAGGCTTCGTCCTCGACTCCAACGGCTGCAGACAGACTTCATCCGGACTCCTACAGGAGCCGGAATCCGCCGACAACTTCAACCGCAAGTAGACTCCGCCCGGACTCCTACGGGAGCCGGGCACCGTCCTCAACATCAACTGCTGGTAAGCCTTGTCCAGACTCCTACGGGAGCCGGACTTCGCCTTTGACTTTAATTGCAGGAAGACTCCGCCCGGACTCCCACGGGAGCCGGGCTTCATCCTCGACACCAACGACTGCAGACAGACTTCGTCCGGACTCCTACGGGAGCTGGACTCCGTCGACAACTTCAACCGCAAGTAGACTTCGCCCGAACTCCTACAGGAGCCGGGCTCCATCCTCAACATCAACCACCGGTAAGATCCGTCCGGACTCCCACGGGAGCCGGACTTCGCACCTAACTTCAATCGCAGGAGGACTCCGCCCGGACCCCTACGGGAGCCGGGCTTCATCGCCAACTTCAACTGCAGAAGGACTCCGCCCGAACTCCTACGGGAGTCGGGCTTCGCCCGCGACTTCGACTCCGAGAGGACTCCGCCCGGACTCCCACGGGAGCCGGGCTCCGCCCACGACTCCAACCGCAAGGAGGACTCCGCCTGGACTCCTACGAGAGCCAGACTCCGTCATCAGCTCCGACCGCTGCCGAACTTCAGCCGACGGATCTGCACTCCCCGGCAGGCCACGATAACGGACAACACTGCTCCACTCCCTGCGGCGGACCCTACGCGACCCCGTTACTCCCTGACAGGCTGTATTAACGGCCATGATTCTGCTCCACTCCCTGCGGCGGACCCTACGCGACCCCGTTACTCCCTGACAGGCTGTATTAATGGCCATGATTCTGCTCCACTCCCTGCGGCGGATCCTGTGCGATTCCACCACCCCCAGATGAGTCACGACAGCGGACGTCGCTCCACTTCCCGCAGCAGGCCCCACGTGGCACACCCCGATGATAGCCACGGGTTCACCCCACTACTCTCTGCAACAAACTCCGCCTGACCCTGGGCAACCCACTGCTAGACGGTTACAGATGTCGCTATCGGGCTACCGCCCTCTTCACCTATAAAAGGGGACTCCAGATACGTTATTCAATAAGCTCTCATCTTTCATCTAAAAACTCTGCTAAATTTTCCGTTCGAGCACTCCATTCTTGTAGTGGCAGAGAACTGACTTGAGCATCGGAGGGTCTTGCCGGAGCAACCCCACCTCCGGTTTAGACTTCTTTTGCAGGTCCCGACGGCGATCGCGACTTCCTCGACTCCAGCTTCTCCGGCGCAAGCAGATTTTTGCACCAACACACATAATCAGTCAGAAATTTTTTTTTAGGGTGATCCCATAAGTTTAAACCTAAGTCGGTAGCATAAGAATAAATTTTTGAACCAATCAATGTAACCATTTAGCAATGAGACCCAACATCCAGATAGGTCGAATGGTGGCAAAGCAACATTCAAGAATCTACTGACGTATGGTTATCGTATAATTTATCTCTTTGACTCTAATACTCAAGAACGACCTAGGGTTTAACTGTCAACCCTAGATAAGTTATCCATATTATATTTCAATATTTTAAATCCATCATATGCATTACCCGAGCCCAAATTTTGCCAAATTAAAATACATTAATACCTTAACTCTTACTAATTCAGAGAGATCAATATCATCTTGACTTATGCACTAACTTAACAAGTACTTGATTGCATCAAAAAATTTTCCATCATAGAATTAGAAATTCAGTTAGTCCAATACCAAAGTACAGTAAGTTGCTTGTAAGTCACCGTGGTGATCTCAAATCGGAGGGATACTTACACCCATACCCTTTGCGAACAACTCTTGACAGTAGAGTGCTCTACAGTTGGTTACGTTCAGTGATGATATACTCCTACATCTCACCTGTATAGTATACCAGTGTCTCCACACCATTTGGTTACAAGGACAACCAATGCATATGGCACATAATGACCTACACTTGATATCACTATCATCCTAGTAATAGCGTATCGTTTGGTCACAAACCAATTTAAGGATTATGCGATAAATCCTCCTTTATCGATCAAAATAGTCCTAAGGACTTCATCACAACACAGGAGTTCATTAGAAGATGTATCCTTGTGATGAAAAAAGATAAATAACTTTTATTATTGATCAATTTATATACATTTATAATTAGCACAATCATCAAACGATTGGATTTAAGACATAATTTTCAATAGTAAGTGCTATAGTTTTGGCAGCTGCTAATTGTTAGCATAGGAACTTAATTGCAAGTGTTATGATTTAATTAAAGCTGATTAAACATAAATTAATTTAAATCAAATTTAATTTAATCAAGTTTGATTTAATTTAATGTTAGTTGGATTTAATTATCCAAATCAGATTTGGATTACAATCTTGATTAGATCATGTTTGACAACCTTTCAAATTTGATTTGATTCGGACTCAATTTGAATTCGATTGAGATCCAATTTGAGCCAGATGGACTATGACTCTTAGAGCCCAGATTTTCTAAGACTCTCTCTCTAGATCTTACATAAAAAAAGGGAGGGCATGCATCTTTTATTTTTTATACACATGAAAGGAATGTTAAAAATTATGTCCTAAAGCCAATCATTTAGGTTGTAGATGATTGTGCTCCATATGAAGAAAATATAGGTAGTGCTATGCATGCAATTTTAAAATTTTTATACAGTGAAAGAGTAAGATTAAATGATCTAATCTAAATCATATAGATAAGATCTAATCTAAACTACCATGCCATGATAAAAATATGAAATAAGATGCACTTTAAATCTGAATATAAAAACTTGCATCGACCTAATCGATGCTGCCAAAAAGATCTAACTATTAGATCTAACATACATGATCAAGAAAGTTTTGAAACCATTACCAAACTAAAGTCTCTTGATCTCTTCTCTTTCAACACTTAGAGAGAATGTCCCTTAGATTGCTCGCAGCCACATAAAGTCATCTGGTCTCTACAGAAAGTCCACACGAAGATCAGTGCAGATCAAAATCCTTAGAAGTGCTAGCTTGCAAGGAACTCGGAGATTGATTTCTTCCTTCTTCTTCAAATACCTTGGATGCTTCAAAGCAAGAGGATATCTAGAGGAGGAAGAGAGGAAGAGGAGAGGAGCTTTGGAAAAACAAAAACCAGCAAAAGGAATAGAGATCTGATGCCAAGAGGAGGAGCCACCCTTTTATAGGCAAAAGCTAGGGTTTTCATCCAAAGGGAGGAGGTGCCATAGAGTCCACACCCAACCCAATTTTGGGCATCCCAAAATTTCTTGAAAGAGGTCTTTGGCATCAAGAGGAGATCTGATGTCTCACATGTCAAAAAACATTCCAAGAAAATTAAGAAAAAAATTATTAAGCGCCAAACAACCTTTCTTATTTGAAAAATCTTTTTTCTTGTTTTCATCTTATTTTTAATTTAGATCGCATTAGAATTAGGTAGGAGATAAGATTATGAGTCACCACCCATTGCTACCCACCCTTATTGGACTCTCTCTCATGATGCCAAAAATCTCAAGCGAAATCCAATTTGACGTTGAGATATGGGCATGGGTCCAAGTGTGGCGCAAAAGAAAAGGATAGAGTCCTTGTCGACTAGGATTTTTTATTTCTAAATTAATTCTAAACCAAATCAAATTTGATTGAACCCTATATTAGAAATAAACTTAATCAAATTAGAAGCCCAATCATCTCAATAATTTTTAACTCAATTAGAAATTAGCTGAGTTCAAATCCTGATCGAATCAGGATCAAATTTTTCTTGCAATCAGGCTTGATCATATCAAACCCGATCTGAGTTGAACTGAATCTAATTCAATTAGACTTGATCCAAAGTTTTTTACTCAATCAAATTGAGTCAATTAATAAATTAATTACTAATTAATTTTTTATTAATGATAGAGTCTCAGTCCCAATGAGACTCTCTTCCAGAGTCTCAGTCCTAGTGAGACTCCTCACCAGAGTCATAATCCAATTAGACTCTTCAGCCATCAGATCTGACTGAATCTTCTAATACATATGACCCCATAGATTTGAACCTAAGTCAGTAGCATAGAAATAATTTTTCATACTAATCGATGTAACCATCTAGCAATGAGACCCGACGTCCAGATAGGCCGAAAGATTGCAAGGCAATATTCTAGAACCTGCTGGCGTATGGTTACCGTATAATTCATCTCTTTGACCCTAATACTCAAGGTGACCTAAGATTTAACTATCAACCCTAATTTAGTCGATTACATTGTATTTCACTTTTCAAATCTATCACATGGATTACCTTTGTCAAGATTTTACTAAATTGAAAAATATTGATGCATATCTCCTACCAATTCAAAGGGGTCAGTTCCATCTTGACTCACACACTGATTTGATAAGTATTTGACTGCAACCAGTATCCTTTCGTCATTGAATTAGAAACTCAGATGGTCCAGTACTAAAGTACAGTGAGTTGCTTATAGGTCACCATGATGATCTCAGATCTGAGGGATACTTATACCCGTATCTTTCATGAGCTACTCTTGACAGTAGAGTACTCGACAAATGATCATGTTCGATGCGAATGTACTCCTACATTCCATCTGCATGCCATAATAATGTCTCCACACTCTTTGGTTAAGAGCACAACCAACTTATATGGCACACAATGACCTAAACTTGATATTGCTATAATCCTATTAATAGCATATCATTTGATCGTGAATACTTTTAAGGACTAAACGATAAATTTTCTTTTATCGATTAATTATAGTCCTAAAGACTTTATTACAACACAGGAGTTCAAAATAAGATAGATAATTTATAATAAAAATATCAAATAATTTTTATTAATAAAAATTTATATACAATTACAAGAATAAGCACAATCATCAACAGATTGACGATTGATTTTGGGATATATTTTCCAACAACTCCTACTTGGACTAAAGCCAATCGATAGAGTATCGTATACCCATCTTCGACTTGTGATCATTGAACTCTTTGATCTCGAGAACTTTTAGCAAATAGGTTGGGCAGGTTCTCCTTCCCATCGATCTTCTAAAAATCGATGTCATCTCAATTCACGATCTTCCAGATAAGGTGGTAGCGGCGCAGAATATGCCTGGTGCGCTGATGGAACTTCTGCTCTTTAACTTGAGTAATGACTCCAGTACTGTCACAGTATAACAGGATAGGGCCATCGACGGAGGATGCTACTTCGAGCTTGTCAATGAATTTTTGCAACCATACAGCTTCTTTCACAGCATCAGATGCCGCGATATATTCTACCTCACAAATAGAGTCAGCTATGGTGTGCTGCTTGAAACTCTTCCAGCAGACTGCTTCACTATTCAGGATAAAAAATATAATTCGACACACTCTTGCTATCATCATGATCTGATTAAAAGTTGGAGTTGGTAAATCCCACTAGTTTCAAGTCAGTTTCACCATACATAAGCCACTGGTCCTTAGTATTTCACAAATACTTAAGGATAGTCTTTACGACCTTCCAGTGGTTCTCTCTTGGATCAGACTGGTATCTACTCAGTACCCTTAATGAGTATGCTACGTTTGGTCCTGTATATATCATGGCATATATTATAGAACCCACTGTCGAAGCATATAAAATTTTACTCATACACTCTCTCTTTTGAGGAGTTATCGGACAATCCTTCTTCGAGAGAGAAATTCTATAACCTATCGGGAGATAGCCTTTCCTGAAATTCTCCATGCTGAACCACTTCAGCACAGTGTCAATGTATGTGGATTAGAATAATCCAAGCAACCTTTTCGATCTATCTCTATAGATCTTTATTTTAAGAATGTAGGATGCTTCTCCCAAGTCTTTAATAGAGAATTGAGACGATCACCAGACTTTTATCCTTTGTAATGCAGAAATATCATTTCAGATTAAGAGAATATCATCTACATACAGAATGAGGAATACAATCATAGAATCATTTATCCATTTGTAAATGGAGGGTTCTTCTCCATTCCTAACGAAGCCATACGTTCTGATAACTTTATCAAAATACATGTTCCAACTCTTGGATGTCTACTTCAATCCATATATAGATCTCTGAAGCTTACACACCTTGGACTTATCTGTGGATGTGAAACCCTCAGGTTGTATCATATACACCTTTTCTTATAGCTTTCCATTTAGAAAAGCTATTTTCACATCCATTTATCAGATTTCATAGTTCATGTATACTGCTATCGCAAGCATAATCCGAATGGATTTGAGCATTGTCACAGGAGAAAATATCTCGTCATAGTCAATACCATGATGCTGATGATAATCCTTGACAATCAAATAGGCTTTATAGGTCTCCATCTTTCCGTTTGCACCCCTCTTCCTTTTGAAGACTCACTTACACCCTATGGGTTTAACCCCTTTAGGTGGGTCAATTAATATCCGCACATCATTGACCTTCATGGACACCATTTTGGATTTTATGGCTTCAAGCCATTTATCAAAATCAAACCTCTGCATTGCATCCATATAGGTGATCGGGTCCTCATTATTCTCATCGAGTTCAATAGGATCTCCATCTCGGACCAACAAATCGTAGTATCTATCCGGTTGATGTGATACTCTATCGAATCTCCTTAATGGTGCATCTAAAATAGGTTCTGAATTTGACATCATCAAATCCGATTCTGTGGGTTCATTAGACTGTGTTGGTTCTACCTATTGAACTTCTTCAAGTTCAATCTTAGAGGCATTAATCCCTTCCCTAAAGAATTTTTTTGTAAAAAGACTGCTCTAAGGCTGACAAACATCTTTTGTTCATTAGTAAGGTAGAAGTAATACCCCTTAGTTTCTTTGGGATACCCAATAAAATTACATCTATCAGACTTGATTCTTAATTTATCTATTTTTAAATGTTTGACATAAGCCGGACATCTCCAAACCCTAAGGTGAGTGAGCATTGGCTTACGTCCAATCCATATGTCATATGATATTTTATTTACAGATTTATTAGGAATCTTATTAAGCATATAACAAGCTGACTCAAGTATATATCTCCAAAAAGATATCGACAGACTAGAAAAGCCCATCATGGATCGAACCATATCTAATAGGATTTGATTTCTCCTTTTCGACATACCATTATATTGTAGTATTTCAGAAGGAGTCCATTAAGAGTGAATCTCATTCTCCTCAAGATATGTCAGAAATTCACTAGAAAGATATTCACCTCCTCAATCTGATTGAAGAATTTTAATATTCTTTCCAGTTTGTTTATCTTCTTCATTACAAAATCGTTTGAACATTTCAAATAATTCGGATAGGTTGTCTGTGAACGTAATAAAATAATGTTACCCTCCTCTAGTACTTATTCTAATGGGTCTACATACATCAGTATATACTAGACCCAGAATATCACTGGCTCGTTCACCCTTTTCAGTAAAAGATGACTTGGTCATCTTTCCAAGTAGACAAGACTTACAGGTTGGTAATGATTCATAATCATTTTTATCAAGAATTCTTTCTTGAGCTAACTTGTTCATCCTGTTCTTGTTGATATGACCTAGCCTATAATGCCAAAGGTAGGCATTAGTGACGTCGATTATTCTAGGATGTTTATTTAACATGTACATTATATTAAGCTCAGATATAATATAGATTCCATTGTTCAACTATCCATGCAATATCGTAACACCATTCAAAATGATATCACAAAATTTTTTTTTATTGATATTTCAGAATTTGACTTGGCCAAAAGACCTACAGAAATAATATTTAAAAAAAATTGAGACAGTAATGACATTCATTAAGAACAATAAATTGAGACTCAAATACAAGCTTGATGATTCCTAAAGGTATAACTGGAACTGATCTTTCATCTCCAACATTCAAGAATCTCTTGCCGTCTCCAAATCTCTCATTGATCTGAAGATCCTGCAATGAATTACAAATATTAATAAGGCTATCGGTATCCAATACCCAGGTCATTGTATCAAAAAGAGAGAAGTTACAAGGTGTTATCATATAAGTACCTTGTCTAGCAATCGATTGCTTCTTCTACTTTGGCTTGTTTGGGTCAAGGGAAGCTATATACTGAGGATAATTCTTCTTCCAGTGACCCTGCTTTTTACAGTATAAGTACTCTATCTGACTCTGATCAGCCTGAACTTGGGCTTGTGGGTCTAACTCCCAGCACTTTGCATCTTTTTATTTTATTATTTTTTTTTAAAATGGATGATGCCCACCTGAAGAAGATCCTTTCACTATATTCACCATCTCCTTGTAGAGCTAGTGATCTTTCTCAAAAATTTATAGCAACCCCAACAGACCATAGTAATTGAGTATAGGTTTCGTCATTCTAAACGATAGGTAGGACTTGGATAGGGAGTTCAGGGTCGCATCCTTCCCCAGCTGTTGATGCAAAGGGAAGTCAAGCTTGCTCAGTTTCTTGATCCATTCGATCATGTACAATACATGATTGGTGACAGATGCTTCCTCCCTCATTTAAGCTTTGACAATAGTGCAACTGGTCTTGTGCCGCACAACATCATCAGGAGTACTAAAAGATTCTCTCAACACTTGAAGTATTTTCTCTGGCTGAGCCTCTTTGAATTTTTGATTGAACTCATCGTTCATGGAGGTCCGCATGATATAACGCACCATAGTGTGGTCATTAAGCCACTTCAAATAAGTGTCTCAGACCGTGCCATGGGCATTGCGAGCAGGCTCCTCAGGTGTCGAATCTATAATCATATACAGGATCCGCTCGTGCTCCAAGATGATCTCGAGTTTTTGATACCAGTTATTGAAATTGGGTTCCATCTACTTTTCACTGTCCCATAGTAATCGGAGCGACAAATTTGAGACCATATTTGCACATATAAGAAAAAATCAAAATCTAATCAGTATATAAATTTATTAAGTCTAAAGACATGGACTTTAGTCTAAAGATTCTCCCATTATTTTATATGAATCGATAGCCTCTACCTTCAATTTAAGGAATTACTTTAATTTCTTAGTGGGTATTAGAATCCACACAGACTGCACACGAGCCTGACTTTGACCGGCTCACCCATGTGCATCCATGGATAGGTTTATTAACTAATTATTTCATCAAATAATTTTTAGTAGTTGATTTAGCCCCAGATAACTTTTTAGTTGACTTTGGTCTTCTCTGCAAGTCCCTGTTTAGGCCCAACCATTAACATGATTATACTTATGAATCTAACTACCAATTGATTAGGCCCAACTTTGGCTGGCTAATCTGACCATCTGACAGAGAGATTCGACTAAGTCATCATATTATGAATGATAATTCCAATAGTAGATGAGCACCGGACTTTTAGACCTCCAATGATCATCATACTAATGAACCCATTATCACCCAACTTAATAGGAGGCTATGATTTAGTTATCACCATAACCAGCTTATTTTAGAGACTAAATAATTTAAAAAAAATAATTATGATTTAAGAAAAGAGAAGAAGAGATTAATCAGTAGACTACAATCCTTTCACTGACTTCATCAGGTCACTAAATCGGATTAGGATCAAACTGATTGAAATGGCACCTAGATCAGTCACACTGATCAATCTTAATGGTATGGGTTAACTCAAATCACTTAGCGATCTAATCAAAATATAATTCACCAAATTGGCTAGGTAAGTGAGATCGATGGGAGGCTCTACTAACTTAGAGACCATCGAAATGGCCAGATAAGCTATTCCCAATTAAAAACCACCAGTCGAAATGTCAAACTTACCTTAGACATCAATTGGTTAATTAGTTTCAATTTGACCAACATAATGATTCAAATTCAATCACTGAGCCGTAATCAAGGTCCATTTGGTCTAATCAAAAATATGGACTTGACTATCTACAACTATTATATTAGAAAAATTCTGATTAGTCTAATTCAATATATGGTTAGACTTAATCAATTTCTCTATATAGTCAATTAATTTTTTGATTCTAATCTTAGGTCTAACCCAATTAAAAAAAGGATCTGATTTGAGCTAACCCACATCCCATGTTTTATGCAATGTCATTGGATCTTAAATCATAATTCTAGGTCTAATCAATCCAATATTTAATTCTTAATTAAGTTTTTACATCAATATGGTTTAGATTTTAAAATAATTTTTTATGTAAACTTTTTACATTAAATCATAAAATTCTTTTAGATCAAATTTAAATTTTTATAATTTTAAATTAAAATAATTTTGATGAATCAAGATTAGATGTAACTAATTTTTTTACAACTTGCATCACATACAACAACACTTATAGTTTCAAGATCTAGAGTTTTGCAAGAAAGTAAGTTTTTCTTCTTTCGCTTTCTTCTTCATGGGACCTCACAGTGGCACCTGTTAGAAAATATATCCCAAAGTCAATCGTTAGATGATTGTGTTCATCTTGTAAATTATATATAAATTTTTATTAATTAAAATTATTTGATATTTTTATTATAAATTATCCATCTTTGAACTTCTATGTTGTAATGAAGTCCTTAGGACTATGATTAATTGACAAAAGAGGATTTGACGTTAGGTCCTTAAAAATATTTGCGACTAAATGATACACTGTTATTAGAACGATAGTGATATCTGAAGCAAAAATTCAGTGTAGGGGCAAAATGATAATTTTAAATTTTTTTCAAAATTACTATTTTACAGCAAAATTATTAATTAATCTCATTAATTAATACTAATTAACCCTACACTAGGATCTAAATATGATACAACATCATGCATTTAAATTTGAAATTCAAATTTGAAATAGTAAACTTTTTACTGTACTGTGTTCAGAACACATCACCTTTTACGGGTAGTCGATCACCACAATCTGATCATCGTCGGAGGGCTCTGATCGTCACGTCGTAGCTACACTAGTGTCTGACCTCTGCGGATCATCCACACGAAGCTCCCATATGATCAGTTCCTCACGAATGCTAGTTTGTGATTTCACCCTTTTGATGACTGATGTTGATCGAACTCCTTCGATCGATGTGTGTCGACTCCTCGGATGCTCCGGATCATCTGCACGGTTGGTTGAGAGGTTGATGGATCTCTTCCTAAAATTTGGTGGACTCACAACACTCGTGGCACACCAATCTCACTTCCGAACCCTAGGTAGAAACCCTAGGGTACATACCAAAAACCCTGCGCCCATTTCTCTCTCCTTTTTCTCTCCTCTCGGTAAATTTTGAACACTTCAAAATTTTTTCAGAACCTCCCCACGCCCCTCTTCTTTCTTTTTTTTTTTTTTGTGTATGGAGACTTTCACGAGAAACCATTTCTCGTATGAAATATGGGGCGCACAAAAGAGGATAAGCTGGTGCATGGTTATTTGGTTATCCATTCAAATTCAAAATCCCTTTGAATTTGGATGGGTAACAAACCAAGTTAATCCAAATAATTGGTGCATAGAAACATGGGCGTGAGAGAGCTTTGTGTGGGAGAAAATTCATGAGAAATTTTTTTCTCGTGAATTCAAATGGGCGCAAGGAAGTTGGGTGGCGCAGGGAATTTAAAACAAGGTGGTTTGATTCAAATTGAGCCAACCTAATTAAAATAGGTTAAGCACAATTAGACCAGATTAAATATAACACAATTAGGCTTAATTAGGCTCAATAAAATCCTAATCAAATCAGAAATTAACTAAACCTAACCCCTGATCAAATCAGAGACTAAGCCACCTTAGCGATTAGATCAACACTTAACCTAATCTAGTCAATCCAAACTGAATTCAATTCAATTGGACTTGATCTAAAAATAATTACTCAATCAAATTGAGTTAATTAGAAATCAAATCACTAATTAAATCTCTCATAAATATTGAGTCCAAATCCGATGGGCAATTAGGCATCAAAGACCATCGATATGAAATCCTGATCAAAGAGTTCAAATTTCAAATTCAAAATTTGAAATTCAAAATTTTGATCCCGGTACCCAAAATGTGTGGAACTCATGATCAGAGAATCCTAATTCTCAATCATAGAGTCTCAGACACATGAGACTCATAATCAGTCATCAGATCAGAAAGGAACCTCTAATGTGTGTGACCCCGCAGGTTCGAACCTAAGTCGGTAGCACAGGAACCAATTCCTGTACTAATCGAAGTGACCATCTAGCAATGATACCCGATGATCGGATAGGTCGAATAGTCGCAATCGTAATATTCAGAACCTACGTGAATATGGTTACCGTATAATTCATCCCTTTTGACCCCTGTGTTTAGGATGACTCAGGGTTAAACTGTCAACCCTGATGAGATCATCCGAATCGTGCTCAACTCAATTAGTCCTGTGACTCCTCACTAGGACTACCCTGGCCAAGATTTTGCTAAATTGAAACACGACTGTACACAGCTCCTAAACTGGAGTGGTCAATCCCATCTTGACACATGCACCGACAAGTCAAGTACTTGACTACACCCAGCAGCCTTCCGTCACTGAATTAGAAATTCAGGTAGTCCAGTGCCTAAGTGCAATGAGTTGCTTGCAAGTCACCATGGCGGTCTCAGGTCGGAGGGATATTTATACCCATATCCCATCGGAGCAAATCTTGACAGCAGAAATAGCTCCAAAGTCGGTCACGTTCAGTGCAGATGTACCATTACATTTCACCTGTATGCCATACCAGTGTCTCCACACTCCTTGGTTATGAGGACAATCAACCCATATGGCACACAACGACCTATGCTCGATAAACATTGTCGTCCTTGGTAACAACGTATCATTTGGTCGCGAATAGGTTTAAGGACTAAGCTACAAATCCTCCTTTGTCGAGTCTAAATAGTCCTAAGGACTTCATCACAACACAGGAGTTCATTAGAAGATGAAACATTTGTGATGAAAAAATATCAAAATAATTTTTATTTATTTATAATTCATGTACTAATACAAAAGGAGCACAACCATCAACAGGCTGACGATTGGCTTTGGGACACTATTTCCAACAATCTCCCACTTGGCCTAAAGCCAATCGGTGCAGTATCTAATACCCATCTTCGACTTGTAGTCATTGAACTCCTTCACCGCAATGGCTTTAGTGAATGGGTCAGCCAGGTTCTCCTTTCCGTCGATCTTCTGAAGGTCGATGTCACCTCGATCCATGATCTCCCAGATGAGATGGTAGCGGCGCAGAATATGCTTCGTCCGCTGGTGTGCCTTCGGTTCCTTCGCCTGAGCAGTGGCTCCAGAGCTGTCACAGTAGAGCAAAACTGGACCAACAAGGGAGGGTGTTACTCCGAGCTCGATGATGAATTTCTTCAGCCACACCACTTCTTTGGCAGCATCTGATGCAGCAATATACTCTGCCTCGCATACTAAATTAGCTACAGTGTGCTGCTTGGAACTCTTCCAGCAGACAGCCCCACCATTAAGGGTAAAAATAAATCCTGACACACTCTTGCTGTCATCGCGATCAGACTGGAAACTAGAGTCTGTAAACCGTATAAGTCTCAAGTCTGATTCACCATATACAAGCCACTGGTCCTTAGATTTCTTAAATACTTCAGGATGGTTTTAACAACCTTCCAGTGATTCTCCCCTGGATCAGATTGGTATATACTCACTACCCCTAGTGAGTATGCCACATCTGATCGTGTACATATCATGGCATACATGATAGACCCCACTACTGAAGCATATAGAATCCTACCCATACGCTCTCTCTTGAGGTGTTGTCGGACAATCCCTTTTCGAGAGAGAAATTTTATGGCCTATCGGTAGATAGCCTTTCTTGGAATTCTCCATGCTGAACCTTTTCAGCATAGTATCAATATACGTGGACTGGGATAAGCCAAGCAACCTTTTGGATCTATCCCTATAGATCCTCATCCCTAGGATGTAGGAAGCTTCTCCCAGATCCTTCATGGAGAACTGTGATGATAGCCAAATCTTTATTCCCTATAATGCAGGGACATCATTCCCGATTAAGAGAATATCATCCATATACAATACAAGAAATACTACTACTGGACCATTAGCCCACTTATAAATGCAGGGCTCTTCTCCGTTCTTAACGAAGCCATATGTTTTGATCGTCCGATCAAAACGTATGTTCCAACTTCGAGATGCCTGCTTAAGTCCATAAATGAACCTTTGTAGCTTGCATATCTTAGACTCATCTATGGATGTGAACCCTTCAGGTTGTATCATATACACCTCTTCGTCCAGCTCTCCATTTAGGAAAGCTGTCTTCACATCCATCTACCAGATTTCATAGTCTAGATGGGCAGCTATCGCAAGCATAATCCGAATGGATTTGAGCATTGCCACAGGAGAAAATGTCTCGTCATAGTCTATACCATAACGTTGACGATATCCCTTGGCAACCAGACGGACTTTATAGCTCTCCACCTTTCCGTCTATGCCCCTCTTCCTCTTGAAGACCCACTTACACCCTATGGGTTTCACTCCTTCGGGGGAGTCAACCAATGTCCACACATCGTTGACCTTCATGGACTCCATTTCGGATTTCATGGCCTCTAGCCATTTCTCAGAGTCAGGTCTCTGCATTGCATCCATGTAGGTGATCGGATCCTCATCATTTTCATCAAGTTCGACAGGATCGCCATCCCGGATCAAGAAACCATAGTATCTGTCCGGTTGATATGGTACTATACCAGACCACCTTAAGGGTGCATAATCAATGGGCTCCAGATCTGATCTAATCAAATTCGGTTCAGGTTCAGTAACATGTATCAGTTTTTTTACCTGTCAAACTTCGTTCTAAAAAGATTGCCTTACGGCTGACAAACACCTTTTGCTCATCAGCAAGGTAGAAATAATACCCTTTGGTCTCTTTTGGGTACCCTATAAAATTATACTTATCAGACCTAGGTCCGAGCTTGTCTGTAATTAAATGTTTAACATAAGCCGAACACCCCCAAACCCTAAGGTGCGAGAGTACTGGCTTACGTCCTATCCATATCTCATATGGCGTTTTGGCTACAGACTTACTCGGAACTCTATTTAGAAGGTAACAAGCCGATTCGAGTGCATATCCCCAGAGGGAGATCGGCAGACCAGCAAACCCCATCATGGATCGAACCATATCCAATAAGGTCCGATTCCTCCTTTCAGACACACCATTATACTGTGGTGTTCCAGAAGGAGTCCACTGAGAGAGAATCCCATTCTCCCCTAGATACGTCAGAAACTCATTGGAAAGGTATTCACCTCCTCGATCAGATCGAAGAATTTTAATACACTTCTCAGTTTATTTTTCTACCTCATTTCAGAATAGTTTGAACATTTCAAATGACTCTGACATACCCATACCTCGATAGGTCGTCTGTGAGCCCAACCTATATTAGTACATAAATTATTAATACTAAAGACTTGAACTTTTATCTAAAGTTTCTTCCAGTATTTTTACGAACTGGTAGCCTCAACCTCCAATTCGAAGAATTACTTTAATTCCTTAGTAGGTACTAGAATCCACACAGACTACACATGAGCCCAACTTTGGTTGGTCAACCCATGTGTATCTATGGGTAGGTTCATAACCAGTTGTTTCTCTAAACAACTTCTAGTAATTGATTTTGCCCCAAAACCTAATCAATAGGCTTTGGCCTCCACTGAAAAAAGGTCTGGTTAGGTCCAACCATTAACATGATTTGATTTGGTGAATCGGACCAATAAATGATCAGGCCTGACTTTGGCCAGCCAACCTGACCACCATCAGAAAGACTCAACCAAATTATCATATTATGAATGATAATTCCATTAGCCAATGAGCACCAGGCCTTTGGGCCTCCAATGATCATTGAACTAATGGACTCATTATCACTCACTTAATGGGAGGCATTGACTTAGTTATCATTATAACTTAATCATTTTAGAGACCTAATAATTTTTGAGGATTTTATTAAAGGATAGTAGAGAAGAAATCATCCAGCCAATTTTAATCCTCCCACTGACTTCATCAAGTCAGATTAAAAAAAGATTTAATTAAAGCTGGCATTAGGAGCACCTAAATCAGTCACACTGATTTACCTAATGACATGGGTGAGCTCTAATCACCAAGTGATCCAATCAAAATCTAACTTACCAAATTGACCAGGTAAGTGAGATCAGTGGTGGGGATTTGCCATTAACTCGTCAATGATCGAATCAATGCGAGTAGCTCCCGCTTAAGAACCACTGGTCAAAACTGTCGAACTTACCTTAGACACCAATCGGTTCATTAGTTTTAATTTTGATCAACTTAGTAAATAGGACTCCACCGCGTAGCCATGAATTAAGTCCATCTTGGTCTAGTTAAAGATATGGACCCATTCAACTACAACTATTGAAGTTGAGTCTAGAGTATCTTTGACCTAATCTAATTCAACTTTTGATTAGATTTGACCAATTACTCTATTTAGTCCATTTTTTAAGCTAACCTTAGGTCTAACCCAATTATGGATCTAATTCATCTAACCCATTGACCCACAAGTTTATGCAATTATCTTAGGTCTTAATTCACAATTCTAGACCTACTAGACAACACTTAATTTTTTTAATTAAGTACTTGGGCTGATGGGTCAGGGTTTGGCATTTTGAAAATAATTTTCAAATTTTGAAAGATTTTATTTTCTGTTCACCAAATGTGTTGACTCATTTCACAAACAGATCAGCACATTTCATAAACAGCAATCCTATTGCTCATTTTATAACAGAAAATAACTCAAAATAAATCATAAATTTTTTTTTAAATCTAATCTAACACATTCATCATAAATTTTATAATTAAGTCCTTTCGCTGCTTCATCGGCATGGGATATAATTGCATCAGCACCCCTACCGCCATAGGAGACCCCATCGAATGGGAAGAGAGGGCCTTTAAACCCTACTTTTCTCCTATGACCGGACGGCCATGGCAACCAACCCAATTAGATTACTTGCTACTTGGATCAAGTATATCTAAATATACCAATTTCAAAATTTAAATTTTGAATTTCAAATTTTAAATTTCAAATTTCAAATTTCAAATTTGAGATTTCAACCAAATTTCAAATTTCAAATTTTCAATCTTTGAATTTTAATTTTTTTTATTTTGAATTTCAAATTTCAAATTTCAAATTTGAAATTTCAAATAAATTTCAAACTTTAAATTTCAAAATTCAAATTTCAAATTTTGAATTTCAAATTTGAAACTTCTAACAAATTTCAAATTTCAAAATTTCAAATTTTAAATTTTAAATTTTAAATTTTAAATTTTGAATTTCAAATTTAAACTTATAGATTACACCTTAATCTATGTATATGTATATCATATTCTAGAACCATGCTCTGATACCACTTGAAGCAAAAATTCAGTGTAGGGGTAAAATGGTAATTTTAAAACTTTTTCAAAATTACTATTTTACAGCAGAATTATTAATTAATCTCATTAATTAATACTAATTAACCCTACACTAGGATCTAAATATGATACAATAGCATGCATTTAAATTTAAAATTCAAATTTGAAATAGTAAACTTTTACTGTACTGTGTTCAGAACACATCACCTTTTGCGGATAGTCGATCACCATAATCTGATCACCATCGGGGGGCTCTGATCGTCACATCGCAGCCATACTAGTGTCTGACCTCTGTGGATCATCGACATGAAGCTCCCGTCTGATCGGTTCCTCACGAATGCTAGTTCGTGATTTCATCCTTTTGATGGCTGATGTTGATCGAACTCCTTCGATCGATGTGTGTCGACTCTTCGGATGCTCCAGATCATCTGCACGGTTGATTGAGAGGCTGATGGATCTCTCTCTAAAATTTGGTGGACTTACGACACTCGTGGCACACCAATCTCACTTTCCGAACCCTAGGTAGAAATCCTAGGGTACACACCAAAAACCCTTCGCCCACTTCTCTCTCCTTTTTCTCTCTTCTCGATAAATTTTGAACACTTCAAAATTTTTTCAGAACCTCCCCATGCCCCTTATCTCTTCTTTCTTTTTTTTTTTATGCATGGAGACTTTCATGAGAAACTATTTCTCGTGTGAAATATGGGGCGCACAAAAGAGGATAAGCTGGCGCATGGTTATTTGGTTATCCATTCAAATTCAAAACCCCTTTGAATTTGGATGGGTAACAAACCAAGTTAATCCAAATAATTAGTGCACAGAAACATGGGCGTGAGAGAGCTTTGCATGAGAGAAAATTCATGAGAAAATTTCTTCTCGTGAATTCAAATGGGCGCAAGGAAGTTGGGTGGCGCAGGAAATTTAAAATAAGGTGGTTGATTCAAATTGAGCCAACCTAATTAAAATAGGTTAAGCACAATTAGATCAGATTAAACCCAACATAATTAGACTTAATTAGGCTCAATAAAATCCTAATCAAATTAGAAATTAACTAAACCTAACCCCTGATCAAATCAGGGACTAAGCCACCTTAGCGATTAGATCAACACTTAACCTAATCGGATCAATCCAAACTGAATCCAATTCAATTGGACTTGATCTAAAAATAATTACTCAATCAAATTGAGTTAATTAGCGATCAAATCACTAATTAAACCTCTCATAAATATTGAGTCCAAATTTGATGGGCAATTAGGCATCAGAGACCATCGATATGAAACCCTGATCAAAGAGTTCAAATTTCAAATTCAAAATTTGAAATTCAAAATTTTGACCCTGATACCCAAAATGTGTGGAACTCATGATCAGAGAATCCTAATTCTCAATCATAGAGTCTCAAACACATAAGACTCATAATCAGCCATCAGATCAGAAAGGAACCTCTAATGTGTGTGACCCCGCAGGTTCGAACCTAAGCCGGTAGTATAGGAACAAATTCCTGTACTAATCGAAGTGACCATCTAGCAATGGTATCCGACAACCGGATAGGTCGAATAGTCGCAATCACAACATTCAAAACCTACGTGAATATGGTTACCGTATAATTCATCCCTTTTGACCCCTGTGTTTAGGACGACTCAGGGTTAAACTGTCAACCCTGATGAGATCATCCGAATCGTGCTCAACTCAATTAGTCCTGTGACTCCTCACTAGGACTACCCTGGCCAAGGTTTTGCTAAATTGAAATATGACTGTATACAGCTCCTAAACTGGAGTGGTCAATCCCATCTTGACACACGCACCGACAAGTCAAGTACTTGACTACACCCAGCAGCCTTCCATCACTGAATTAGAAATTCAGGTAGTCCAGTGCCTAAGTGCAGTGAGTTACTTGCAAGTCACCGTGACGGTCTCAGGTCGGAGAGACATTTATACCCATATCCCATCGGAGCAAATCTTGACAGCAGAAATAGCTCCAGAGTTGGTCACGTTCAGTGCAGATGTACCATTATATTTCACCTGTATGCCATACCAATGTCTCCATACTCCTTGATTATGAGGATAACCAACCCATATGGCACACAACGACCTATGCTCGATAAACGTTGTCGTCCTTGGTAACAATGTATCATTTGATCGCGAACAGGTTTAAGGACTTAGCGACAAATCCTCCTTTGTCGAGTCTAAATAGTCCTAAGGACTTCACCACAACACAGGAGTTCATTAGAAGATGAAATATTTATGATGAAAAAATACCAAAATAACTTTTTTTTTTATAATTCATGTACTAATACAAAAGGAGCACAACCGTCAACAGGCTGACGATTGACTTTGGGACACTATTCCCAACAATATCAAGTATAGATCATTGTGTACCATATGAGTTAGTTGTACTCTTAACCAAGGAGTGTGGATACTATTATGGCATGTAGATGGAATGTAGGACTATATTTGCATCGAACTTGACCATGTGCCGAGCAATCTGCTTTCAAGCGTAGCTCGTGAAGGGTATGGATATAAGTGTTCCTCAAACCTAAGACCACCATGGTGACTTATAAGCAACTCACTATACTTTAGTACCAGACCATCTGAGTTTCTAACTTAGTGACAGAAGGTTACTGGGTGTAGTCAAGTACTTATCAAGTCAGTGTGTGAATCAAAATAGAATTGACCCTTTTGAATTAGTAGGAGATATGCATCAGTGTATTTCAATTTAGTAAAACCTTGGCTAGCTTAATCCATAAGATGGATTTGAAAGATTGAAACATAATGTGGTCAACTAAATTAGGGTTGACAGTTAAATCCTAGGTCATCTTGAGCATTTGGATCAAAGGGATGAATTATATGGTAACCATATGCCAGTAGGTTCTAGAAGGTTGCTTTGTAATACTTTGACCTATCCGATTGTCGGGTCATCATTGCTAGATGGTTATATCGATTGGTATAAAAAGTTATTCTTATACTACTAACTTAAGTTCGAACCTATGGGATCATACGTATTAAAAGATTTGATCAGATCAGATGGCTAAAGAGTCCAATTGGATTATGACTCTAGTGAAGAGTCCTACTCCGACTAGGACTCTGGGAGAGAGTCCTACTGGGACTGAGAATCTATTATTTTTGAAAAATTAATTAGTAATTAGATTACTAATTGACTCAATTTGATTAAGAAAAGAGCTTTTGGAATAAGTCTAATTGAATTAGACTCAGTTCGACTCTGATTGGGTTTGATATGATTGAGCCCGATTACAAGGAAAGTTTGATCCTGATTCTATCAAAGTTTTGACTTGGCTAATTTCTAATTGGGTTATGAATTTGATGAGATATTTAAATTTTTAATTGGACTAAGTTTATTTCTATCAGTGGGTTCAATCTAAATTTGATTTGGATTAGAATCAGAATTGAAAATAAAAAATCCTTGTCAACTAGGACTCTATCCTTATATTTTGTGCCACACCTAGATCCATGCCAATTTTTTCATGCCTAATTGGATTTGGGTTGTGATTTTTGATGTCATGATAGAGGATCTAATAAGGATGGGCAGCTATAGCTGATGAGTCATAATATTATCTCTTGCCTAATTCGAATGCAATCCAAATTAGAGATAAGAGGTAAACTAGGAAAGAGATTTTTTTTATATGGAATATTGTTGGTATCATATTAATTTTTTTCTTACTTTTCTTAGAGAATCATTTTATGAGTAAGACTTTAAAATTCTTCTCCATATTTTAATAATTTTTTTAGAATTTTTTGGGATGCCAAAAGAAGGTTTTGGTGTTGACTCTTGGTGTCCTTCCTTAGAAAACCCTAATTCTTAATCTATAAAAAGGAGTTCTCTCTCTTGGACGTCTTATGATCATTCTCTTGGTGTTTTTTATTTTCAGAGCCTCTTCTCCTCCTCCTATATTCCTCCTCTTGATCCTCTCTTACTTTGAAGTATCCAAGATACTTGAAGAAGGAGGAACAAATCAGCTGTCGAAGTTGCACTACAACAAAACAGGTTATTAGCGATGAAAACTTTTCATCGCTAATAACCGATTTTTGTCGCTAATACATATTGGCGATGAAATTTTTATTGTTAATTTTTTGTCGCAAATAATCTCATCATTGATAATATTTTATGATAAAAAAATATTATTAATAAAAGATATTTGCGACAAATATTTTTCTTCATTAAAAAAAAAGAGGATGAAAAAATTTAATCTAAAAAAAGGTATTTACGATGAAAAAAACCATCGGTGATAAATAAAAAATTAACAGTGATGAAACTATTTTCGTCGCTATTATTTTTAAAAGTTTTAGCAATAAAAAATTTACATCGCAAATAATATTTTTTACAATGAAAATAATTCATCGCTATTAATTTAATAAAAAATAAATAATATTAAATAATATTAGCGATGAAAACTTTTATCGCAAATAAGATAATTTTTGATGTAAATTTACATCGTTAATAATTATTTATGATAAAAAATTATTCATTGCTGTTAATTATATATTTATTGATAAATTAAATTATGTTAGTAAAATATTTTTGATGATAAATATTTTATCAGTAATAATTCTATTGCTAATAATTTAAACATATTTTTAAAAAAAATTATGAATATATATTTTAAATTTATATGTATAATATTTTTTATAAATTAAAAAAATTAAAATAAAAAATTTATAAAATAAATTAATAAATATATTTTATTATTTTATTATATTAAATTAAAATTATAAAATATTTAAAATAAAAAATATATCAATAAGCCGTCAAATATCGACATCTGGAGAACGAGCTGGAGATGGAAAGCGCTCGACGGAGCTCGAACCGATGATGGAGCTCGAATCGGCCTGTTGCTGCCTCATCAGCTGTATCGTCTGCTCCATCTGTATCATCTACTCCATCATCTGGAACTGCAAGCACTAATAGTCGTGGATGCATGCAGCCAACTCTTGAACTTGCTGTCGATCCTCGGTAGCCTGCTGTCGATCCTCGACAGCCTGCCTCTACACCTCCGTTAGCTGAGCCTGACATGCAGAATGGATCTCAACCCTAGATGATCATGAGGATAAGGGAGCAGTGATTCCTGTCCTAGACCCCTAACATAACAGAGTCTCGTACCGAGCATCCGATTACAGATCTCATCATCTGTAGGTACGATCGAGCCCTCAGAAATAGACTGGAATCTCATATCGATCATACGATCCTGAAAATAAAAATTAGAGTTATTTTAATTTTTTAATAAAAATCAAATTATGAATGAAAAAATAATTGAAAAAATTTACAAAGAGCGTCGGCTCCCTGTTGTCCACTCCCCCGACTATCGCTGGTGGATCCGCTGGTAGATATCGATCCTACCAGAAAGCTTGCCACTCTCAATATCTCTCTATAATTTAAGAATTAATTAAAAAAATTTTAAATAATTAAAAAAATATATCCTAATTAGAAATTTAAAAAAATACCTACCATGTGCTCCATGTGATGAGCAAACGATCTCGAACCCCCATAATGCGGCACGATCTGTCTCGTCCGGTTCGCCGTATTTTGGGCACATCATCTTTGTAAAATTCACAGTAAAATTAGTAGATAACAAACTTAATATAAGAATAAATGATTAAGTCATTAAAGTCTAAAAAAAAAAATTTAGATGTGTAACCTGATATGTCGGATCCTCGTAACGCTGGTATATGGTAGTCCAATCATCGATGGTGATGCTATCATAGGGCTGCAGCTGCACTACCTCCTGTCCATGAGCCTGCACCACCTGATACCAATGCTGATGCATGTGATGGCGATAATCCCTAAAATACAAGGATAGATGGGTGTCGACCGCTTGCCACATACGATCATCCTCAAAATCGACGATGTCAAATACACTCTGCGAATAACAAATATTAGAAGAATACCATACAAATTAAATATTCATAATATAATTTATTTTACTTATAAGTGGGTGTAGAAAATCTCTCTCTGAGTTGGAACAATGTGACATCAATCGAAGAGCATCACGGGGGCATAGCTGCAGCATATGATGTCCAGCTCGATCTACCATGGCTCACACCATCCTCTAATGGGTCCGGTGTAGTCAGTCGGTATCTCGATCCGAAGTCACTGTCTTAGGTGCTCGTGTGTTTAACGCTTTAAAGCAAGGTTCTTCGATGGACCTCGCCCTCGCCTGACCATCAATGTAGACTGACCTGAAACAACAATAAATAAATCATTAGTATGATCCAAACAAAAAAAATCAAATTTCATTATATATAAAGTGTAATAATTAATACCACTGAAACCAACCTCACTGGGACCTGCTTCACTTATACTCGGCTCACTGGGACCTGCCAGTGCAGGATCCTCTGACACTAGAGCCGATGAGGCAATGGAGATCGATGAAGGCGCTTCAACCTCCGAGCTATCTGCAGGTAACTGTGAATGTGACTGTCGTCGTCTGTCTCTTAGTGCCATATCTGCAGGAATTGAGATGTAAATAAATATAATGTTAAATAATAATAATAGAATCAAATAATATTCTAATGAATATAATTATATCGTATACCATTATTGTAACACAAAATTGAACGAAGAATAAAGATCTACTTATCAATATTCGTATCTTCCTCGATGTGTAGATCCTCGTTCGAATCATAGTAATCAATATATGTATCGTCTTCTATCTCATCGTCATTTATGAACTGATCATCGCCCTTCGACTCATCTAGATTAAAAACAAAATCAGCTTCAACTTCATTGGATGGGAGATCAGCCCTTTTCAAAGGTACCATTACAAGTTCTTCATCAACCAAAAATGCGACTAATGTTTGTTCTTCTTGCTGAAAAGCTTTCTCTTCATGTAAATCCAAAATTTTATCCATCTCTAATCGAGTTGGTATGTCATATACGCCTTTAGATGTTATTTTTTGTCTGACATGCCAATTACCTCGATACTTTAGATTTTTTAAATATATTACTTGTTTCGCTTGAGTTGCTAATATATACGGCTCATTTTGGTACCATGTTCGTGCAAGATTTACACTGATAAATTGTGAATTGATATGAATCTTGATCTTTTTATTACTAATATCTCATCATTCACACTGAAACAAAAACACAGAATTATTGGACCCATATTTTAGTTCTATAATATCTACCAGTACACCATAATAATCAATCTCTTCTTCTCCTTCATATCTTGTTATAGTAATTTCACTATTCTGGATCCGTCGTTGCATCTCAAGCTCTTTTATGTGAAATCTCATTCATCCAATGATACAAGATGGATAGTGATTAACCCTTCGATCGGGATCATATGCTAAATCATACAACTCATCGGTTACACCCGCGTCTTTATTGAAATACTTATGTTTCATCTACATCATAAGATAAAAAATTATGTTGGTTGAAATAATGATATTTATAAGTAAATAAATAACGTATCACTAATGCAACTTACAAGATCACCAAACTATTTTGCAAATTCTCTCCTATGTCGATCATCGGCATCCGTATTATTCTCTCTACATAGTATACTCTTATGCTCACTGCAAGAAGTTTTAATTTTTAATTTTACACTGATATAAAAAATTTTCTTGATCATCAAACAGTATCATAAGATGATACTTACTCAATAAAATCTTTAATTTCTTCACAATTATTTAGAACGTAAAAGTGTGCCTTGGATAGCTCGCTCACATCCATAATTCATATTTTCTTACACCGATAGGTCGAACTGTTTGTTTAAATATAGACAACATCGGCTCATTGTCATCCCATTCACGATCTGTATTACGATCTGCATGATTGAATCTTGTTTCGATATTATCAAGATACATCAAGAGAATGTGAGACACTCGGTAGCTACATATGCTTCCACTATAGACCTTTTAGGCCTTGCTTTATTATACACATACTTTTTTAAGGTGCACAAAAATCTGCAAATAAAAATAAATTTAAGTTTTAGAAATGTATTTACATCTTATAATTGGTATAACAAAATATGTATAACTTCTTTACTTTTCAATAGGATACCTCCATCGATAATGTACCGATCCAGCCAAAAGAGCTTTTTTTGGAAGATGGACAGCCAGATGCACCATAACATCAAAAAATGATGGTAAATTTTTTTTTTCTAACTTATAAAGAATGAATACGATATCATTCTTTGATTTTTCAAGTAAGTTAATCTTCAATTTTTGACAACATAGTTCTCGAAAGAACACTCCCAGCTCAATCAATGCAGTTTGAACATCACCATCCAAATAACCATGCATGACTATAGGAAGCAAATGTTGCATCATCACATGGGAGTCATGACTTTTCATACCAGAGATATTGCTATCATTATTCCCAACACACCATGATACGTTTGAAGCATATGCATCAGAAAACTTTACGGTTTGGAACCATCCACAAAAATTCTTCTTTTCCTCTCCAAACAGTGAATAACATATGGATGGTATAAAAAATCTCTCACCTCGACGAACTAAATGCAACTTTGATCGGATTCTCATTTCTTGCAAATCAAGACGAGCTTTTGTACCATCTTTTATTTTTTCTGAAATATTCAATATAGTACCGATGATATTATTATAAATATTCTTTTTAATGTGCATTACATCTAGATTATGATGAAGTAGTAGCTGCTTCTAATACGGTAGTTCAAAAAAGATGCTTCGCTTCATCCAATTCAGCTCAGCTTTAGTACGCTTCTGCTTGCAAGTACCCGATATTTTTTCAAATCAAAAATTTTCAATGACTTCAAGTTGCTCTAAAATTTTTGCTCCACTTAACTCCTTGAATGGCGGACGTCGATCGAACTTACCATTAAAGAATTGGTTATAACGGGTCCTCCAAGAATTGATTAGCAGGAAGAAATCGCCAATGACCCATGAAATATATTTTCCATCCATGCTTTAAATGTAAGGAGGATGCATCCCTATTGCATATTGGACGTGCCAGATATCCTTTGGTGCTCCACTCAAATAAGTTTCTATATGCTGAAAAATTATTTATAGTTCATAAAATCGAAGCAAGCAACTTAAAATTATTTCAACTCACAGAATCATATGTCTGTACCCCATTTTTCTATAACTCCTTCAGATCATCAATTAAAGGTTGTAGATATACATCAATTTTATTACCTGGTACTTTCAGATCAGGAATCAATAGTGACATAAAAATAAATAGTTCTTTCATGTACTTTCAAGGTGACACATTATATACAACTAGCATCACTGGCCACATGCTGTAAGAGGTACTCATATTGCCAAAGGAATTAAATCCATCTGTCGCTAGACCAAGCCTGATATTGCACAAGTCACTCATAAAGTGCGGATGCTTTACATCGAAGTCTTTTTATACTAAAGAGTCGATCGAATAGCTAAGTATATTCTTGTCACACCCCAAATCCGAGACATAACACGGTCATGTTACCGAGGGATGGAGCCCACGATAACACGAAGCCAATCCATCATAATCATCTAAAATCCATCAAAAAAAAAATTTTAATTCTATTATTCATCAAATAATTGAACCAATATTGGTTCAGAGCATCTAAATCCAAAAGCAAGTACTAACCTGAATCTCAATATTTATAAATAACTACAAATTCATGATTATAAAATAAATTAAACTTCTGTTGTCGAATTTTTCAGCTTACTATGCCGATCTTCAAGCTTGGATTCCTTTTGCCGATCCTAACCTTATTTCTCTATTCAAACAAAAAGAAAACAAAAAGAATATGAGCTACACTAGCCCAGTAAGTAGAACTTGCACTTCCTTATCGGATCAAGCATAAGTTTTTCATGATAATACAATATTTAGAAAATAACAGATAATACAAAATAAAGTATTTCATAGAGCATATAACAAAACAAGTTATAAACTCATCATGCATGCATAAATCATGTATATTTCGCAATCATGAATCATAAATCATTTTCATCATGTATTCATGTCATGTTTCAAAACATTGCTCACAGATATTCATGCTAAGGTCACTATTATACCCGTGACAGGGCCATATTTCTTAATCGATAGAGTTCTTAATTCATGTGCCAACTTTATACCCGCTGGCAGGGCCATGTTTCGTGTGGATGCTAGCTAGCTCCGGATGTCGACCTTTCCGAAGGGATTCATTCATAGCCATCTGAGAGCCTTTGAAATCATTATATCTTTTTCTTAAAGCATACATATACATAGATGGAAAAATAATGAAATTCATGCTTCATAATCATGCTATTTTCATAAGACATATTCATGAAATCAATGCTCATAATAAAACATGCTTTTTCATATCACATATGCCAATCCTTATTTTATGATTTCATCAATAGCGATTCTTTACATAAAAATATGATCATTTAAAAATAAATAAGGAGCATAAGATCTACTTACCTCGTTCATCTTAGATCTTCAAACTTTATTAAAAAAATCAGCTAATCCTATTTAAAATATCAAATCATCATCAATTTCTATTCCATAAATATAATAAGATTAAATCATAAGGAAAGAGGATTGTTGTCCGGATGTGTCGGTCCATCCAGATATCAGGACAATTTAGGGTCACTGATTTGAGGGTCAGATTTAAGTGACTTGATCAAGAAATCGTGAAGCACAGGTCGAATTAAGGTTAAGATCAATCAATAGTATTCTTTAATAATGAATTTGAAAGATCCTTGATATGATCAAATAAGGTTGACATACAGCACGGATATCAAAGCAACTTCAGATCATCTTGTTAGAGTCAATATGAGTTTCTAAAAGATGAAGGCATGACTCGATACAGGATTCATAGACCTTTTTTAGAGAGAGAAAGTCGATCATGAGAGAGAAAGTAGAGAGAGAAAGTGGAGAGAGAATCTTCGTATCCTTCAAAAGTGACAATTATGATTGAGATCATCAAAGGTTATATCAGGATGACTTAATATGGATTAACTATGATCGATGTTATCAATTTCGAAGAAGGATCGGATCAGGATCTATTTACTGCACGAATTTTGGAGCAGTCTCAGATTATCATATTTTCATCTCAAGTTTATCCTAGGGTCTGTGATGCAATCAGAGAGAGAATGACCCTAGAGAGATGAAATCCATAAATAGAGATAAAAGGTTTAGAGAGAGAAACTAGAGAGAAAATCTAGAGAGAGAAAATGGAGAGAGAATGTAAAGAGAGAAAGTCCAATTCTAAAGAGAGAAAGACTTAAGAGAGAGATGAGAGAAACTTTCTCTCACATGTATTTTTTATTATTATATTTTTTTTTCTTTTTTTTTTCTTTTTAGAGAGAGACAATAGAGAGAGAGAAAGAGAGAAAAGAGAGAGAAAGAGGGAGAAAGAGGGGAGAGAGGAAATTTTTCTCTTTTCTTATTATTATTATTATTATTATTTTATTTTTCTATTTTACATTTTCTTTTCTTTTCTTTTTCTTTTTCCTTTTTCTTTTCTTTTTCTTTTTTCTTTTTTTTCTTTTCTTTTCTTTTCTTCTTCTTCTTCCTTTTCCTTTTCTTCTTCCCGGGCTTCCATTGAGCCGAAACAAGGGATCTCACAATCCCCTGTTGGCCGATCGGCCGGCTGTGCAACCGGCATGGGCGGCAGTCGGCAGGAGGAGGGGCGACCCTGCGGCAAGAGGAAGGCCAAGCCAGTGGCCGGCGGTGGCCACCGACGCCTACACATTCAAAAGGGACCGAATCCCTTTCTCCAAGAAATCCGGCGACTCCGGTCGCTGGCGATCGTGCACACGGGCATGGGGAGAAAGGAGGAGAAGAGAGGAAGGAGAGGAGGCTCACCTTCGACGCCGGCGAGGCTTTTTCGGCGAGCAAAAAGGATGGCACAGGGACGGTCTCCGTGGTGGTTTTCCGACGATTGCCGCCGACTGGGTCTCGAATCTTCGGTGAGAGAGAGAGAGGAGGATTCTCCTCCTTAAATAGAGTCGGAGGGGGGGCTCTCCGACTCTGATTGGGAGCCGGTGAGAGGAGGAAGAAGACTCCCTTTGGGAGTCTTCTCTTCTGTTTCCCCTTTTTTTTTTTTTCTGGGCTATGGATTGATTCTAGACCCAATTGGGCTGGGTGATCACATTCTAACCCCTTAAAAAAAATTTCGTCCTCGAAATTTAACATACCTTCATTTTTAAATAAGTGTGGATATCTCATCTTTATATCATCTTCAAGCTCCCATGTGGCCTCTCTCTCTTCATGATTACTCCAGTGAATCTTCACATATGGAATGATGCGCCGTCTTAGAACTTGCTCTTTTCGATCAATAATTCAGAGGAAATTTTTTTTTTTTATAGGTTAAGTCTTCATGAACTTGCAATGGCTCATACTTTATCACACTATTTGGATCAAGTACAAATTTTCTTAGTGGTGAAATATGAAAGATATTGTGCACTTTAGATAATTGTGGTGGTAAAGCTAGTTCGTAAGCAACATCTCCTACTCGGCTCAAAATTTCAAAAGATCTAATAAATCGTGGACTCAGCTTGCCATGTCTCCCAAACCTCATGACACTTTTTGTAGGTGATACTTTTAGAAAATTATGATCACCAAAGTGAAATTCCAATTCTCTTCTTTTTCTATCTGTCCAACTCTTCTGTCTATCCTGTGCTGCTTTGAGTCTTTCCTTGATCAGATAGTTTTTTTTTTCTCTAGCATCCATTTATTATCAGTAAAATCCTTCCTTATTTACAACTAACATATTTCATAATATCTTTTGATTTAAAGGATTAATATTTTTAATCAATTCAGACCACCACACTTTTGCTGCGCACTCTGATCTCAATTTATCAAATTATCTAAATCTATAAAAAAATAAAAATATCTTTGTATATTAAATCAATCAAAGATAGATCCAACTTTTATATTTCATATACAATTTATGGTAAAATTTAAGATTTCCTTGTTATTACTATCTCTTAGGCATAGCACATCAAAATTAAATCTTCATCCACCTTCTATGTTTGAACTTATTACATAAGCTTCATCACCCCTCAAGAATCCAATATATCTAGAATTAATTTGAGTTAACCTTCGATTTACCTTACAATCATTTAGACAACTTCCAAACCAACCTTTCTTTACAAAGAAATTAACATCAAAATCAGCAAAATTATCATATCCTTTATCCATATAGGTTTAGCATTTCAATATCATCAAATATACCTAACATAATATATCAATACCTCCCACTTCATTCTAGGATCAGCACTTCTCGTACTCAGGTCAACCTTGCTAATTGAAATCTATGATATAACTCTTCAATTCTATTATAGACCTCATATGCCACTTATGCACAAATTTCATCATAATACCTATTGATTCGAAATCAAATTATTGAATCTTTTCTTTTATATCTATCATGTTCCTCATGATCTTAGCCTCAAGTTCAGATATCACTAAAGTCACAATCCCGAATAATGATAATCTTAAGCTCAAATACCACTTAAGTCATATTCTCTAGAATCATAATCTAAACTTTATATCATTCTATCACGTCCTTAATGATCATAATCTTAAGCTCTGATATTATCCATTATACTCCACTCGATCACATCCTATTGATCATACATAAAATTTTGATATCACTTTATAATCTCAATGATCTTAAACCTAAGCTCTGATATTATTCTATCATATCCTAATCATTTATATTATTTATATCATAATCCCCAAAGATTATAACCTAAGCTCTGATACCATAAAATATCACGCTCCAAATCTGAGACATAACACGGTCATGCTACCGAGGGATGGAGCCCACGATAACACGAAGCCAATCCATCATAATCATCTAAAATCTGTCAAATAAAAAAATTTAATTCTATTATTCATCAAATAATCGAACCAATATTGGTTCAGAGCATCTAAATCTAAAAGCAAGTACTAACCCGAATCTCAACATTTATAAATAACTACAAATTCATGATTATAAAGTAAATTAAACTTCTGTTGTCAAATTTTTCAGCTTGCTATGCCGATCTTCAAGCTTGAATTTCTTTTGCCGATCCTAACCTTATTTCTCTGTTCAAATAAAAAAAAAACAAAAAGAATATGAGCTATACTAGTCCAGTAAGTAGAACTTGCGCTTCCTTATCGGATCAAGCATAAGTTTTTCATGATAATACAATATTTAGAAAATAATAGATAATACAAAATAAAGTATTTCATAGAGCATATAACAAAACAAGTTATAAACTCATCATGTATGCATAAATCATGTATATTTCACAATCATGAATCATAAATCATTTTCATCATGTATTCATGTCATGTTTCAAAATATTGCTCACAGATATTCGTGCTAAGGTCACTATTATACCCGTGACAGGGTCATGTTTCTTAATCGATAGAGTTCTTAATTCATGTGCCAACTTTATACCTGCTGGCAGGGCCATATTTTGTATGGATGCTAGCTCTGGATGTCGATCTTCCCGAAGAGATTCATTCATAGCCATCTGAGAGCCTTTGAAATTATTATATCTTTTTCTTAAAGTATACATATACGTAGATGGAAAAACAATAAAATTCATGCTTCATAATCATGCTATTTTCATAAGACATATTCATGAAATCAATGCTCATAATAAAACATGCTTTTTCATATCACATATGCCGATCCTTATTTTATGATTTCATCAATAGCAATTCTTTACATAAAAATATGATCATTTAAAAATAAATAAGAAGCATAAGATCTACTTACCTCGTTCATCTTAGATCTTCAGACTTTATTAAAAGAATCAGCTAATCTTATTTAAAATATCAAATCATCATCAATTTCTATTCCATAAATATAATAAGATTAAATCATAAGGAAAGAGGATTGTTGTCCAGATGTGTCGGTCCATCCAGATACCAGGGTAATTCAGGGTCTCTGATCTGAGGGTCAGATTTAAGTGACTTAATTAAGAAATCGTGAACAGATCGAATTAAGGTCAAGATCAATCAATAGGATTCTTTAATAATGAATTTGAAAGATCCTTGGTATGATCAAATGAGGTTGACATACAGCACGGATATCAAAGCAACTTCGAATCATCTTATTAGAGTCAATATGAGCTTCTAAAAGATGAAGGCATGACTCGATACAGGATTCATAGACCTTTTTTAGAGAGAGAAAGTCGATCATGAGAGAGAAAGTAGAGAGAGAAAGTGGAGAGAGAATCTTTATATCCTTCAAAAGTGACAATCATGATTGAGATCATCAGATGTTATAGCAGGATGACTTAATATGGATTAACTATGATCGATGTTATCAATTTCGAAGAAGGATCGGATCAGGATCTAATCTACTACATGAATTTCGGAGCAGTCTCAGATCATCATATTTTCATCTCAAGTTTATCCTAGGGTCTGTGATGCGATCAGAGAGAGAATGACCCTAGAGAGACAAAATCCATAAAAAGAGATAAAAGGTCTAGAGAGAGAAAATAGAGAGAAAATCTAGAGAGAGAAAATGGAGAGAGAATGTAAAGAGAGAAAGTCCAATTCTAAAGAGAGAAAGACTTAAGAGAGAGATGAGAGAAACTTTCTCTCACATGTATTTTTTATTATTATATGTATTTTTTCTTTTTCTTTTTCTTTTTCTTTTTAGAGAGAGACAATAGAGAGAGAGAAAGAGAGAAAAGAGAGAGAAAGAGGGAGAAAGAGGGGAGAAAGGGAATTTTTCTCTTTTCTTATTATTATTATTTTTTATTTTTTATTTTGTATTTTCTTTTCTTTTCTTTTTCTTTTTCCTTTTTCTTTTCTTTTTCTTTTTCCTTTTTTTCTTTTTTTTCTTTTCTTCTTCTTCTTCCTTTTCTTTTCTTCTTCCCGGGCTTCCATTGAGCCGAAACAGGGGATCTCACAATCCTCTGTTGGCTGGCCGACCGATGGTGCAACCAGCATGGGCGACCGTCGGCAGGAGGAGGGGCGACCCTGCGGCAAGAGGAAGGCCAAGCCGGTGGCTGGCGGCGGCCACCGACGCCCACACATTCAAAAGGGACCGAATCCCTTTCTCCAAAAATTCGGTGACTCCGATCACCGGCGATCGTGCAAACGGACATGGGGAGAAAGGAGAAGAAGAGAGGAAGGGGAGGAGGCTCACCTTCGATGCCGGCGAGGCTTTTCCGACGAGCAAAAAGGATGGCACAGGGATGGTCTCCGCAGTGGTTTTCCGACGATTGCCGCCGACTGGGTCTCGAATCTTCGGTGAGAGGGAGAGAGGAGGATTCTCCTCCTTAAATAGAGCCAGAGGGGGGGCTCTCCGACTCCGATTGGGAGCCAGTGAGAGGAGGAAGAAGACTCCCTTTGGGAGTCTTCTCCTCTGTTTCCCCTTTTCTTTTTTTCTGGGTTGTGGATTGATTCTAGGCCCAATTGGGCCGGGTGATCACATTCTACCCTCCTAAAAAAAAATTTCATCCTCGAAATTTAACATACCTTCATTTTTAAATAAGTGTGGATATCTCATCTTTATATCATCTTCAAGCTCCCATGTGGCCTTTCTCTCTTCATGATTACTCCAGTGAATCTTCACATATGGAATGATGCACCGTCTTAGAACTTGCTCTTTTCGATCAATAATTCAGAGAAAATTTTTTTTTTTTATAGGTTAAGTCTTCATGAACTTGCAATGGCTCATACTTTATCACGTTATTTGGATCAGGTACAAATTTTCTTAGTGGTGAAATATGAAAGACATTGTACACTTTAGATAATTCTGGTGGTAAAACTAGTTCGTAAGCAACACTCCTACTCGGCTCAAAATTTCAAAAGGTCTAATAAATCGCGGACTCAGCTTGCCATGTCTCCCAAATCTCATGACACTTTTTGTAGGTGATACTTTTAGAAAATTATGATCACCAAAGTGAAATTTCAATTCTCTTCTTTTTCTATCTGTCCAACTCTTCTGTCTATCCTGTGCTGCTTTGAGTCTTTCCTTGATCAGATAGTTTTTTTTTTCTCTAGCATCCATTTATTATCAGTAAAATCCTTCCTTATTTACAACTAACATATTTCATAATATCTTTTGATTTAAAGGATTAATATTTCTAATCAATTCAGACCACCACGCTTTTGTTGCGCACTCTGATCTCAATTTACCAAATTATCTAAATCTATAAAAAAATAAAAATATCTTTGTATATTAAATCAATCAAAGATAGATCCAACTTTCATATTCATATATAATTTAGGGTAAAATTTAAGATTTCTTTGTTATTACTATCTCTTAGGCATAGCACATCAAAATTAAATCTTCATCCACCTTCTATGTTTGAACTTATTACATAAGCTTCACCACCCCTCAAGAATCCAATATGTCTAGAATTAATTTGAGTTAACCTTCGATTTACCTTACAATCATTTAGACAACTTCCAAACCAACCTTTCTTTGCAAAGAAATTAACATCAAAATCAGCAAAATTATCATATCCTTTATCCTTATAGGTTTAGCATTCCAATATCATCAAATATACCTAACATAATATATCAATACCTTCCACTTCATTCTAGGGTCAGCACTTCTCGTACTCAGGTCAACCTTGCTAATTGAAATCTATGATATAACTCGTCAATTCTATTATAGACCTCATGTGCCACTTATACATAAATTTCATCATAATACCTATTGATTCGAAATCAAATTATTGAATCCTTTCTTTTATATCTATCATATTCCTCATGATCTTAGCCTCAAGTTCACATATCACTAAAGTCACAATCCCGAATAATGATAACCTTAAGCTCAAATACCGCTTAAGTCATATTCTCTAATGATCATAATCTAAACTTTATATCATTCTATCACATCCTTAATGATCATAATCTTAAGCTCTGATATAATCCATTATACTCCACTCGGTCACATCCTATTGATCATACATAAAATTTTGATATCACTTTATAATCTCAATGATCTTAAACCTAAGCTCTGATATTATTCTATCATATCCTAATCATTTATATTATTTATATCATAATCTCCAAAGATTATAACCTAAGCTCTGATACCATAAAATATCATGCCCCAAATCCGGGACATAACACGGCCATGCTACCGAGGGACGGAGCCCACGATAACACGAAGCCAATCCATCATAATCATCTAAAATCCATCAAATAAAAAAATTTAATTCTATTATTCATCAAATAATCAAACCAATATTGGTTCAGAGCATCTAAATCCAAAAGCAAGTATTACCCCGAATCTCAATATTTATAAATAACTACAAATTCATGATTATAAAATAAATTAAACTTCTGTTGTCAAATTTTTCAGCTTGCTATGCCGATCTTCAAGTTTGGATTTCTTTTGCCGATCCTAACCTTATTTCTCTGTTCAAACAAAAAAAAATAAAAAGAATATGAGCTACATTAGCCTAGTAAGTAGAACTTGCGCTTCCTTATCGGATCAAGTATAAGTTTTTCATGATAATGCAATATTTAAAAAATAACAGATAATACAAAATAAAGCATTTCAAAGAGCGTATAACAAAACAAGTTATAAACTCATCATGCATGCATAAATCATGTATATTTTACAATCATGAATCATAAATCATTTTCATCATGTATTCATGTCATGTTTCAAAATATTGCTCACAGATATTCGTGCTAAGGTCACTATTATATCCATGACAGGGCCATGTTTCTTAATCGACAGAGTTCTTAATTCATGTGCCAACTTTATACCCGCTGGCAGGGCCATGTTTCGTGTGGTTGCTAGCTCCGGATGTCGACCTTCCTGAAGGGATTCATTCATAGCCATCTGAGAGCCTTTGAAATCATTATATCTTTTTCTTAAAGCATACATATACATAGATGGAAAAATAATGAAATTCATGCTTCATAATCATGCTATTTTCATAAGACATATTCATGAAATCAATGCTCATAATAAAACATGCTTTTTTATATCACATATGCCGATCCTTATTTTATGATTTCATCAATAGCAATTCTTTACATAAAAATATGATCATTTAAAAATAAATAAGGAGCATAAGATCTACTTACCTTGTTCATCTTAGATCTTCAGACTTTATTAAAAGAATCAGCTAATCCTATTTAAAATATCAAATCATCATCAATTTCTATTCCATAAATATAATAAGATTAAATCATAAGGAAAGAGGATTGTTGTCCGGATGTGTCGGTCCATCCAGATACCAGGGCAATTTAGGGTCTCTGATCTGAGGGTCAGATTTAAGTGACTTGATCAAGAAATCGTGAAGCACAGATCGAATTAAGGTCAAGATCAATCATTAGGATTCTTTAATAATGAATTTGAAAGATCTTTGATATGATCAAATGAGGTTGACATACAGCACGGATATCAAAGCAACTTCAGATCATCTTGTTAGAGTCAATATGAGCTTCTAAAAGATGAAGGCATGACTTGATACAGGATTCATTGACCTTTTTTAGAGAGAGAAAGTAGATCATGAGAGAGAAAGTAGAGAGAGAAAGTGAAGAGAGAATCTTCGTATCCTTGAAAAGTGACAATCATGATTGAGATCATCAGAGGTTATATCAGGATGACTTAATATGGATTAACCATGATCGATGTTATCAATTTCGAAGAAGGATCGGATCAGGATCTAATCTACCGCATGAATTTCAGAGCAGTCTCAGATCATCATATTTTCATCTCAAGTTTATCCTAGGGTCTGTGATGCAATCAGAGAGAGAATGATCCTAGAGAGACAAAATTCATAAAAAAAGATAAAAGGTCTAGAGAGAGAAAATAGGGAGAAAATCTAGAGAGAGAAAATGGAGAGAGAATGTAAAGAGAGAAAGTCCAATTCTAAAGAGAGAAAGACTTAAGAGAGAGATGAGAGAAACTTTCTCTCACATGTATTTTTTATTATTATATATTCTTTTTCTTTTTCTTTTTAGAGAGAGACAATAGAGAGAGAGAAAGAGAGAAAAGAGAGAGAAAGAGGGAGAAAGAGGGGAGAGAGGGAATTTTTCTCTTTTCTTATTATTATTATTTTTTTATTTTTCTATTTTACATTTTCTTTTCTTTTCTTTTTCTTTTCCCTTTTTCTTTTCTTTTTCTTTTTCCTTTTTTTTCTTTTCTTTTCTTTTCTTCTTCTTCTTCCTTTTTCTTTTCTTCTTCCTAGGCTTCCATTGAGTCGAAATAGGGGATCTCACAATCCCCTGTTGGCCGGCCGACCGGTGGTGCAACCGGCATGGGCGGCCGTCGGCAGGAGGAGGGGCGACCCTGCGGCAAGAGGAAGGCCAAGCCGGTGGCCGGCGGCGGCCACCGACGCCCACACATTCAAAAGGGTCCGAATCCCTTTCTCCAAGAAATCCGACGACTTCGGTCGCCGGCGATCGTGCACACAGGCATGGGGAGAAGGGAGGAGAAGAGAGGAAGGGGAGGAGGCTCACCTTCGACGCCGGTAAGGTTTTTTCGACGAGCAAAAAGGATGGCACAGGGTGGGTCTCTGCGGTGGTTTTCCGGCGATTGCCGCCGACTGGGTCTCGAATCTTCGGTGAGAGGGAGAGAGGAGGATTCTCCTCCTTAAATAGAGCCGGAGGGGGGGGCTCTCCAACTCCGATTGGGAGCCGGTGAGAGGAGGAAGAAGACTCCCTTGGGGAGTCTTCTCCTCTGTTTCCCCTTTTTTTTTCTGGGCTGTGGATTGATTCTGGGCCCAATTGGGCCGGGTGATCACAGTTCTCCTCTGAAGCTCGCTACTCATAATGCCATCTCATTTCTTCAGCTGTCTTTGTGGACATATACAATCTTTGAAGTCTTGGAATCAATGAAAAATATCTCAAAATCTTTTGAGGTATCTTCTTTTCTTTTCTATTATCAATTTTGTATCTAGGCTCACCACAATTCGGACATTCAATTGTTTGGTCGTTATCCTTATAAAATAATATGCAGTCATTTTTGCAGGCATGTATAGGAGTATAGCCAAGTCTCATTTCTCGCATGTATATTTTTGCTTCAAAATATGATTTCGACAGTCTCTCTCCATCGGATAGAGCTACTTTAATCAATGTTAAAATTTGATCAAATGACTTCTGACTCCATTGGTTCACGATTTTAATATGAAGCAATTTTATCAAAAATTCTAACTTGAAAAATTTTGTACAATTTGGATAAAGTGGCTCTCGTGCGTCCCTTACAAGCTTTGCAAACCGTTTAGAGGTCCCTTCTACATCAAGTTGGATATTATGTTCATGATCAGAATTGCTTTCAGATGTAGCAGTATTTATGCATACATTCGAACAAGCACCTTGATGTAAATCGTCTAACAATTCTCCTATACCACTATGTTCCACAGGTCCATCAACATCACTATCATCTTCAGTATCGTCATCGTCATGCACCACCTCATTCGGATCACCCTCCCCATACCATGTCCAACAAGTATATTTCTTATCCATACCATATTGTAGTAAATGCTCCTGAACAAGTGTTATGTGATGATATACCATATTGACACATCTCTTACATGGATACTTTATCCGACTAGCACTGTCAGCCTTATGCCATGCAAAGTCAATGAAATCTCGAACTCCTTTTCGATATTCAGACAAAAAAATATCTCTAGTATTCATCCAATTTTTGTTGATATTCATTTAACAATAAACACAAAATCATTAACAACCAAACAAAGTTTCATGATATTCAGGATCTCAATCCAAATTTCGGATTGAATCACATTCTGAATTCCAACCAAAATCTCGATCTAGATCCAGATCTAGATCACTTCATACAAAATAACACATATTAAAAAAGACATGCAGACTGAACATTAACACAGAAAATGTGTGGCCCTATCCCTTTATGAAGTAAAAATACATGATCCTATCATTTTTAAATCATTACTAACAGGTGTGACCCTATCCCTTTCAGAAAAGTAATAATCTCATTATTATTATTAGTGGATATTTCATCTCATTTTTATGAAAATTTCGATAGCATCTCTCCATGGTTCTTCAAGTATATGATGTGGATATGGTGCCCACGCATCCTATCCACCATATACCCGAAGAACAATGGATAGATAACTACTGAATACTATATAATGAAATGAAATATCAACTATTAACAATAATAATATTATTACTTTTTCAAAAAGCCCGAATATGGGACATCCAAGTTTCGATCTCGATGAAGATCGAAACTTGAACGAGAATCTACGGCTCAATATAATTTAAGTACCATCTTTGAACGTGCATTTGAAGATGGATTTCTAATTTATCAAAAAGAAATAACTTCGTATTAAAATTTTTTGATCAAAAATTTCAATAGACTTTTCTCTAAAATAGAAATATCTTTTTTATTTATAATTTAGTTTACATACAAAATATCATATAAAATAATTTAATTGTAACAAGTAACAGCAATGTGCATTGTGTTAGTGAAAAATAATTAGTCAAATAATTAACTAACTTCAACAGTAACACTAAAAAATAATATGCAATAATTATAATAATTTCAGCAACATATTTCATCCTCATGATAACCTGACCTGATCTGACTCGCCCCATCCCGACCCCACCTGCCCTAGCCCGACCCAGCGTAGATCAAACCCGACCAGACCCGCCCCGGCTCCACCCGACCCACCCCAGCCCGACCCGACCCGGCTCCACCCGATTCGCCCCAGCCCGACCCGAATCGACCCGACCCGCCCTATCCAAGCCCGATCCGGAAGCAACCCAGCCCGGACCCTACCATCCCCGACCCGCCCCATCCTGGCCCGACCCACCCAAGCCCGACCCGACCTGACCCGACTCCACCCGACCAGCCCCAGCCCGACCCGACCCTGCTCGACCCGCCCTGCACCGGCTTCGCCGTCCCCGACCCCAACCCGACCCAACTCGGCTCCACCTGACCCATGCCAGCCCGACTGGATTCGACCCAACCGGCCCCATCTAGGCCCGACCCACCCCAACCAACGTGTGCCCAGCCCGCAGGCCCCGCGGCCCGTAGGCCATGCGTACCCGGCCTGCCATCCCCAGCACAGTCGTGACCCGACCCCATCCCGACTCACCGTCACCGACTCCAGCTCGTTGGCCCCTGCCCCGGCCCCTCCCCGACCAGCCATCGCCGGCCCTAGCCCCTCCCCGACCTGCTGTCGTCGGCCCGACCCGCAGGCCTCGGCACGCAGGCCCCATATGGTCGTTGCCCACAGGCCCCACGTGGCTGCGGCCCACCGTCCTTGCCCAAGCGTGCCATCCCTGGCACATGGACTACGGCATGCCGGCCCCAGCACGCTGGCCCCATGCCGTTCCCCATCCCCATCCTCGGCCCGAACCCACCCCCCCCCAAAAAAAACATGAAGAGTCGACGTCGCCGGCTCCGGCTCCAGCTCGCCGACCTCAGCCTCGACCCATCCTCGGCCCACCATTGTCGGCCCCACGTACCGTCCCCGACCCACCGTCGTCGCGGCCTATAGGCCCCATGCGGCCATGGCCCGCCGTCGCCGCCGCAGCCCGCAGGCCCCACATGGCTGCAACCCACCATCTCGGCCCAAGCGCGCCATCCCCGACATGCCGACCCCGGCATGTCGGCCTCGAGCCGTTCCTTGTCCCCGTCCCCAGCCCGAAGCCACCCAAAAAAAAAGAGATGAAGTCGACTCACCTCGATGGCGGTGGTGGTGGCGGAGAAAATCGAGATGATGGAGGAAACTGGAGGCACACGGGATGCTGGGGGGGAGGAAGCTCATGGGAGGGGGAGAAGAAGCTGGACTGCCGGGGGGAACGAGATAGAAAAATGGGTTTTCGATGGGATTTGATGGGACGCAGGGTATTAGCGATGCAAATTTTCATCGCTAATAATAAATTTTCATCGCAAATACTTTGAATAAAAAATATTTACAATGAAACAAAAAATTTCGTCGCTAATAATTCCCGTCAAAAAAAAATTCTCGCTGAAAAAATTCATCCCCTGAAAAAATATTATTTATGACGAAAATATAGAGTTTCATCGCTAATTACATGACTAGTGATGAAAATTTTTTTTCATCGCTAATAATAAATAAAAAATAATTTTTTATTTAAAAAAATTCTCCTGACCAAGCCTTGTTCTTTGTATTATTTTCTTCCATTCATTTTTCATTCATCTCTTAGCAACAATAATGCAAAATATATGTATATATATGTGTGTGTGTGTATATATATATATGTATATATATGTGTGTATATGTATATATGTATATAAATACACATATCTTTTTCAAAGTGATTTTACTAAAGAAAATGGAGTAGCAGTTCCAGCATCCAGCCTTGCTGTTTAAGAACGTCGGCAGCAGAAGGTAATTTTCAGATGTTGTTACCCTTTTTGGGTAATGATGCTGCCGTCTTCCAGAACATAGCTCCACCTTAATCGGCTACGCCTACTATTAACTAAAACCTTATCAGGGATAGTATTGTTTAGCCTGGCTATTTATTCTGTTGTTTATGCTTAATGTAGGTATTTTTTTAGGTTTCGGAACTATGAATTAGATAAGAAACCAGATCATCAGTTTGGGATTTTTCAAGTTAAAGTTTTGATTAGATCCTTAGTATTTTAAATTGTGTATAATCGGGCGCATGTGGGTTGGATGATCCCACCTAGGCCTTGAAGTGATAGCATGTGCTTGTGGCTTGTAACTTTGAATCTAATTAAATATTTGTTTAGATAGTTGGACCTAAAATTCTATGAGATGCATGAGCCAACCACCAAATATACAGAATTAAAAGTTGAGCTTGGCCTATTTTACCATTGTCTAGGATTGATTTTTGAGTTCCATAATATTTTGGATCCAACCATTCAAATATTGTGTTCCGATGGTGTAGTGGAAAAATTAGGTGTTTAAAATTTTTATTAAAAATACCCGATGCATTGGAAACCCTAATGCCCAGAAACTCTTGACTATATCAATCAAAGTACAATAAAATAAATTTGGATAAGAAGAATACCTGAAGGTTAATCTCAATTTTCACAAGGCGTCCAAGTATCCGCCCTCCAATGGTGATCTACACGGAAACTGAACCAAGGACAGCGCTTCTTCTTCACTTTGCTTCAAGAGTTCTAGCCCCTAGAACTCAACTAGCCATCAATCGATCAGATCTTCCTTCGGACCTAAGTTTGTATCTTTTTGAACCATCCATTGGACTTGACTACCTTTTCTAGACCTCTTAAACCCTTAGAGCTATTAGGATTAGGCTTGTCTTAAAAGAACAAACCTTGTCCTAAAACCTAGAGTTGTAAGAGAGGGAGTGGATAGGGGATGTAAGAATTGAATGATCACCCCATTTGCCATCCCTTATTTATAGCACCAGATGGGGTGCTAACAAAGAAGGCATACCTCATCTAGAAAGGTATATCAAGTCCTCGTATCACTTATCTGAGAGTCCTTAAATAGAAGGACTCTTCAAGGGGTGATACATCGATTCCTATCTTCTCACGCACGCATGCCCAGAATGAGATGCTTTTTGTATCTCTTCACACATCATATTAGTATAAAATTTTGCCACATAAATCTTTATTCAAATAGAAAGGCCATCACCAAATGATATATTATTTGAATAAGAGTTCATATGTGAGAAGGATTCTTCACTGAAGAGAAGCGCGAGCACCTTCTCCTTGTCACATGCGCGCATGCCCAGAAAAGGGTATGAAAACTAACCTTTCTTAATCTGATAATTTTTTATATTTTTACCATGTGATCAGTACTTAAAACTAATCCTTATCACAAAAATTAATAGATAAAAAGTCACTTAAGACTCCCTAAATAGAAGGAGTCTTCTCATCCCTTCACGTGTCTAGAAAAACCTGTCACATGTGCAGCAATGTTTCAAGCAATTTTTTCATGCATAATCTTATAGATTTTTTAGACTTCAAAAGATATGCTAGGTGGCTCATCATCTGATCTACTTGTCATAAAAAATAGAGGCCCAAAACAGAAGGATTCTTAATCCTTCTCTATGCCACAAATAAAGTGCACATGCATTCTGCATATTAGCGCCAAGAGTCCTTCTTAAGTTGGACTCTTAGTTATTTGGTGTGTACACTAGATATGGCACCTCTTTTTAGCTACTTCTAGGTAGCTTGACCTGACCCAAATATCTACCAAATTAGGATAGCAAATGAGCAAGGCATGAGACCAAATTGATTTCTAAAAGAGCTAGGGATTCCACACGTGCTAGCATGTTTGCCGAAACCCCGATTGAATCCAAAATTTCAATCAACCTTTTTAAAAAGAGTCCTTAGCTGATTCTTATATATATGTGATCCATTGAGTTCCACATCTAGCTAGTAGTAGGTTTGGGTGAAAGTTGACCTAATTTGATTAGACTTTAATATAACCGATTTGGATCCAATCGAGCTAACCCGATTTCAGTAATTAGAACTCTTTCTAATTGGCATTCGAATTAAACTTTTTAATTTGATTAAAAATCTACAAGTCAAGATTGATATCTAGCAATGTATCATGACTATCCAGAAGATATAAAAATTTAATAAAAATATCAAATATATCCTTCAATGATAAGTTATCGTGCAATACAATCTTTCAATCATCCCAACACCCTGAATATGTTCATGAGTATGGAATCATGTCAAACTCAAACACGCATTCATATCGATTCTCAATAACCAATGATAACTCTAATGAAGAAGCATTAGAAACTCTTTCTAATCTCCTTCCTAGTTTTGGCCAAAAAAATTTTTTCTAAGTCATCTACAAATGAGAATACACAAGATGCGATCTCCTCTTACTAGGAGTGATCGATTCCATGTTGACCTACTCACAACCATTGTACACACTCCTACCATATCTAAAATACACCGTACATGTCTTAAAGTCATGCTTGAGTGTGAACCAAAATATGGATTCATATGCACAAGATTTTATGGTGATCTCAGGTCTAAGGATCACTTGTACAACTTTCACTTAGAGAACCATCTTTGACATGCAAGTAAGGCTTCCATAAGATGTTCTCTTTTATCGAGTCAATTCAGTGGACTCATTTCTCAAATGAGCACCCACATCATTGTATTAGTGTTTCATACAAGTGGTTAGTGAGATCACCACCCTCTCCATTGAGCATACATAGGTGTGCCAGTCTATCCAGAACATTGATCTCCGATTTAATATTCTTACGATCAAAAATATTTAAGATCAAAATTTTAGGATTTTAGGTCTTACTAGCATGACCCATTCATGTCTCTTAAAATCATTATCCTAATCTTTGGAGTTCATCATAATCTTAGTCATAATAAGAAGTAGCTAATATGATGAATCAATGCCTCATTTTATTATCAAATAATAAATATCATTACATGAGTTAAAAAATTATAAAGAAAAATTCCATCGCAACATACTTGCGATTGACTTATAGGGCACTCTTCTTTCAATCTCCCACTTGCACTAAAGTCGATCGTCTTTGTATCTCATACAATCAAGATGGTGATCATATAGCTACTGTGGTATAGCCTTTAGTGAATGGGTCTGCTGTGTTGTTCTTTCTATCTACTTGTTCAAGGACAACATCTTGTCTCTAATGAGATAGAAGCGTTTGAGAATGTGCTTGGATCTATAATGAGACCTAGGTTTCTTAGCTTGAATAATGATCCTAGTGTTATTACAATAGAGTGACACCTATCCTTCATTCTTAGGAACAACTCCTAAATCTATAATAAACTTTTTCATCCAGACAGCTTCCTTAGCGGCTTCACTAGCAGCGATGTACTCTACCTCAGTAGTTGAGTCAGCTACTGTCTGTTGCTTGAAACTCTTCCAACTCACTGTCACCACCATTTAGGATAAACACGTATCCTGATATTGACTTACTATCCTCTGAATCATATTGAAAATTAGAATCTGTATATCTCTCTAGTTTCAATTCTGATCCTTTTCTATATATAAGAAAAATATTTTAGTCCTTCTTAGGTACTTCAGAATATTTTTCATAGCTTTTCAATGATCCTCCCCTGGATCAGTCTGAAATCTGCTAGCTACGCCCAAAGTATAAGCTACATCAGGCCTGGTATATAGCATGGCATAATTGATCTCACAGTCGAAGCATAAGGGATTTCACTCATCCTCTTTCTCTCTTCTGGTGTCTTAGGACATATTTTCTTAAAGAGACGTATACCATGACTTGCAGGCAGGTAACCTCTCTTACTAGCCTTTATATTAAATCTTTTTAATATGAGATATATGTATCGTGACTAGGATAAGCCTAACATCCTTTTAGATCTATCTCTATAGATCTTTATACTCAGTATATAGGATGCTTCACCCAAGTTTTTCATGAAAAACTTATTCGATAGCTAAGTCTTGACCGATTGTATTATTGGGATATCATTCTCAATGAGCAGTATGTCATTGACATACAAAACTAAGAAGAGAACAACACTCCCACTTATCTTCTTATATACACATGGTTCATCCTTATTTTTGATAAAGCCAAACCCTTTGACTGTCACATCAAATCGGATGTTCTAGCTCCTCGAAGCCTGCTTTAATCTATAGATGGATCTCTTTAGCTTGCATACTTAATTTGCCCTCCCACTTGAGACAAATCTCTCTGGCTGAGTCATATAGATTTCTTTCTCTAGATTATCATTGAGGAATATAGTCTTGACATCCATCTGTCAGATCTCATAATCATAGTATGCTGCTATAGCAAGCAAAATCCTAATGGACTTAAGCATAGCCACTAGTGAGAAGGTTTCATCATAGTCAATTCTTTGCTTTTGTCTGAAATCCTTCGCCACCAACCTAGCTTTGTATGTTTCTACTTGGCCATCTGCTTCGATTTTTTTTTTGAAGATCCACTTTCACCCTATTGGGGTCACATCCTCAGGTGTATCAACCAAGGTCCACACTTGGTTGGTGTACATTGAGTCCATCTCAGATTTCATGGCTTCTAGCCATTTGTTTGAGTCTCTACTCATGACCGCTTCCAAATAGGTCAGTGGATCATCATCTTGAATGATATTGATCGAATTATCATTCTGAATGATAAAACTATATCTCAGAGATGCTTGATGCACTCTATCTGATCTTCAGAGATGAGGTGTGTATTATGGATGTACCTCATCTTTAGGTACTTCTGATTGAGAATCTTCTTGTGGTCCAACGACTAGTATTTCTGGATTGGTTTACAGATCATGAACTTCAGTAAGTTCAATATTCCTCCCACTGCTTTCTTCTTAGATGAATTCATTCTTCAAGAAAATGGTGTGCCTACTAACAAATACTTTTTGATCAGTAGGATGGTAGAAATAGTATCCATTAGTTTTCTTAGGATATCCTACAAACCTGCACTTGTCTGATCTAGCACTAAGCTTATGTCTAAAAATATTTTTGACATAAGCTGGACAGCTCCAAATCTTAAGATGTTTAAGATTAGGCTTCCTTTCCTTCCTCATATTTCATATGGTGTGCTTGCAACAAATTTTGAAGGTACTCTATTTAATATGTATGCGGCAATCTCTAGGGCATATCCCTAAAAAGATATTGGAAGATCAGTGAAGTACATCATGGATCGCACCATATCCATTAAAGTATGATTCTTCCTTTCTGCTACACCATTTAACTGAGGTGTATAAGGAGGGATCTATTCAGAGAGAATACCTTTACTTTTAAGATGATCAAAAAATTCACTGGATAAGTATTCTTCTCCTCGATCGGATCGAAGAACTTTGATACTTTTTTCAGTTTGTTTCTCAACCATACATTGATACTCCTTGAACTTATCAAAGACTTCAGATTTATGTTTCATAAGATACACATACTCGAACCTTGATAAATCATCTGTAAAGATAATAAAATAGGAGTATCCACCTCTAGCCTGAGTTGTCATTGGTCCACATATATCCGTATGTACTAGGGCTAACAACTCACTTGCCCTCTCTCCATGTCCAGAAAATAGAGTCTTGATCATCTTACCCATGAGACAAGATTCACAAGTTTCGAATGATTCATAATCATATGGATCAAAGAATTTCTCTTTGTATAACTTGTTTATCCTTGACTTACTAATATGATCAAGACGGCAATGCTAGAGATATGTGATATTCACATCTTCTCTCTTTTTTTTCATATTTCTTTCAATATAAAAAATATTTTTATTAAGTGCAAGAATTAAAAGATTGTTATCAATATAATCACTATCATAAAATTTATTAAAAAAGAAAATGGAGCATCCATTTTTCATTAGCCTTATTTCATAATCTTATTTTAATAACAAAGGTATAGAAATAATATTTTTAATGACTTTTGGCATGTAATAACAGTCTTTCAATACTAAAGTTTTGCCTGAAGGTAAATCAAGCATACAGGTTCTCACAGCCTCTGCGCTAATGGACTCTCCACTTGCGCCATAAAACTCGAGGTCATCTCTTTTCAGACTTTTGATATTTTATAGTTGCTGTAATAAATTATTACAAATATGCGATCCATAGGTGGTATCTAATATCCAAATATCAGAGTCTAAACCACTCAATAAAAAATAGGTTTGTATCATATACACATCTTTAGGTGCTATACTTGCATCCTGCTTCAAACTTGCAAGTTTATTCTTGCAATTATACTCCAATATCCAAACTTGCCATAAAATAAATAGCTAATATCCATATAGACATTTTTTATCTTCTCATTATTATTACCATCCCAAGATTAAAAAAATCTAGAATATTGGAGTTCATCTCCGATATGAACTTAACTTGCAAGTTCCTCAATCCATCCACATAGTTGGGGTCGGTCAATATATTTTTATCTATGATGTTATGCAGTGAAAATAAAGAAGCTATAATACAGACTTAAATTTGCATAAATAAAAAATAATAGTATAAACAAATCACTCAAGTTTGACATGCATAACTAGTTGAGGACTTTTTAAAAACTAGTTATGTCTCCCATTATTTTATCGGATACCATAGCCCTCTCCTGTGGCAAATGAGAAATCCTAATCTAATTTCTTAATGGGGTTGAGATCCTAATCTCTTATTAAAGCCTTGTGGATATCACAACAAATCTCAATAAGTTTAAAAGTAGGAAAATCTATCCAATCATATCTCATACAACTCTCAATATAAATCTTGCCTCTAAAAACACTCATAGTCTTGTGGATATCACAACAAACTATAGTATTTTATAGTGAAGTTAGACCCTTTATTTTTATACAGTCATATCTGAAAAATATTGCCCTTATGGATATCACAACAAAGCAATATATCCAAAATATATCATAAAATATCTAATATACACCAAGACAAACCCACATTAATCCTCATAGCAAGCCTTGTGGATGTTACAACAAACCTACTATGATTTTTGATAGGATATTGACTAGGCATGAAGGAAGGCATATGTAGTGTTCAAAATATCGAACTATCATTATTCAAGATTCGAACTAATCTAATTGACCAAAAAAATGTTAAGATTGGTGGGGATCCCCCCGTTGCTTTTTTTAGACACCAATAAAATTGATAAGGCCAGCAACGGAACCAATTAAATAATCACCGTACTTGAAACACTCCTTAGACACCAATTAATTAATCGATTCAAGAAAATAGGTTAGCTACTGGTTCATAATATTATGACTTAATATAATTTTTATGAGGGCTTTAATGGTCTCAAGAACATCCTAATTCAATCAATCACAATGATGCACTATTATAGTTGAATCTTTATAATCATAACAACTAATCATGACATCCAGTTATATCTCTAAGATATGAAAAACATAATCATACAATATGACTATAACTAGTATTTTAAGCATATCATATATGCATGAAGTTCTAATGACATGCATGAATACAAAATACTCTTTTCACAGTTCTTTTTCTTGGGACATCACAGTGGCACCCCTACACGCCATAAGAGTACCCTATTGAATAGGAAGAAAGGGTCTCTGAACCGTACTTGCTCTTATGATCGGATGGCCTGGTGATGAATCTCAATACTAAGCTACTAAGAAAATTCTACACATACATCATGCATTTTATAATTAAAATATATCTTTAAGACATACTAGGGTTTGGATGTTCAATCGGGTTCAACCCTTGAGCTGACTTGAGCCAAACTAAAAATTCATATTTGATCATAATCAAGATAATATTCTAACCTTTGATTATATAGATCAAGATAGGCTCTGATATCATGTTAGATTCTGATGGTGCAGCGAAAGAATTAGGTGTTTAAAATTTTTATTAAAAACACCCGATGCACCGAAAATCCTAATGCCTAGAAACTCTTGACTATATCAATCAAAGTATAATAAAATAAACTTGGATAAGAAGAATACCTGTAGAGTTAATCTCAATTTTCACAAGGCGTCCAAGTGTCCGCCCTCCAATGGTGATCCACATGGAAACTGAACCAAGGACAGTGCTTCTTCTTCACCTTGCTTCAAGAGTTCTAGCCTCTAGAACTCAACTAGCCACCAATCGATTAGATCTTCCTTCAGACCTAAGTTTGAATCTTTTTAAACTATTCATTGGACTGACCATCTTTTTTTAGACCTCTTAAACTTTTAGAGCTATTAGGATTAGGCTTGTCTTAAAAGAACAAGCCTTGTCCTAAAACCTAGAGTTGTAAGAGAGGGAGTAGATAGGGGATGTAAGAATTGAATGATCACCCCATCTGTCATCTCTTATTTATAGCATCAGATGGAGTGCTAACAGAGAAGGCACACCTCATCTAAAAAGGTATATCAAGTTCTTACATCACTTATTTGAGAGTCCTTAAACAGAAAGACTCTTCAGGGGGTGATACGTCGATTCCTGTCTTTTCACACGTGCATGATTAGAACAAGATACTTTTCGTATCACTTCACACATCAGGTTAGTGTGAAATTTTACCACATAAATCTTTGTTCAAATAGGAAGGCCATCACCAAATGACACATTATTTGGATAAGAGTTCATATGTGAGAAGGATTCTTCACTAAAGAGACGCGCGAGCACCTTCTCCCTATTGTGCACGCGCATGCCCAAAAAAGGGTGTGAAAAGCAACCTTTCTTAATCTGATAATTTTTTAAATTTTTATCATGTGATAAGCACTTAAAACTAATCCTTATCACAAAAATTATTGGATAAAAAGTCACTTAAAGCTCCCTAAACAGAAGGAGTCTTCGTGTCCCTTTGTGTATCTAGAAAAACCTGTTGCACATGCAGCAATGCTTTGAGTAATTTTTTTATGCACAATCTGATAGATTTTTCATACTTCAAAAGGTGTGCTAGGTGGCTCATCATCTGATATACTTGTAATAAAAACTAAAAGCCCAAAATAAAAGGATTCTTAGTCCTTCTCTACATCACAAATAAAGTGCACATGCATTCTGCATATTAGTGCCAAGAGTCCTTCTTAAGTTGGACTCTTAGTTATTTGGCATGTACACTAGATATGATGCCTCTTTTTAGCTGCTTCCAGGTGGCTTGACCTAACCCAAATATCCATCAAATTAGGCTAGCAAATGAGTAAGGCATGAGACCAAATTGATCTCTAAAAGAGCTAGGGATTCCACACGTGCTAGCATGCTTACCGAAACACCGATTGAATCCAAAATTTCAATCAACCTTTTTAAAAAAGATCCTTGGCCAATTTTTATATGTGTGTGACTCATTGGGTTCTACATCTAGCTAGTAGTAAGTTTGGATGCAAGTTGACCTAATTTGATTAGAATTTAATCTAACCAATTTAGATTCAATCGAGCTAATCCGATTTCAGTAATTAGAACTCTTTTTAATTGGCATTCGAATTAAACTTTTTAATTCGATTAAAAATCTACAAGTCAAGATTGATATCTAGTAATATATTATGACTATCTAGAAGATATAATAATTTAATAAAAATATTAAATATATCCTTCAATGGTAAGTTACCATGCAATACAATCCTTCGATCATTCCAGCACCCTGAATATGTTCATGAGTATGGAATCATGTCAAGCTCATACACACATTCATATCGATTCTCAATTAACCAATGATGACTCCAATTAATAAGCATTAGAAACTCTTTCTAATCTCTTTCCTACTTTTGGCCAAAAGATTTTTTTCTAAATCATCTACGAATGAAAATACACAGGATGCGATCTCCTCTTACTAGGAGCGATCGATTCCATGTTAACCTACTCACAACCTTCGTACACACTCCTACCATATCCAGAACATCCTGTACATGTCTTAAAGTCATGCTTGAGTATGAACCAAAATATAGATTTATGTGCACAAAATTTCATGATGATCTCAGATTTAAGGATCACTTGCACAACTCTCACTTAGAGAACCATCTTTGATATGCAAGTAAGGCTTTCATAAGATGTTCTCTTTCATCGAGTCAATTCAGTGGACTCATTTCTCAAATGAGCACCCACATCTTTGTATTAGTATCCCACATAAGTGGCTAGTGATATCTGCCACCCTCTCCATCAAGCATACATAGGATGTGCCAGTCTATCCGAAATATTGATTCCCGACTCAATGTTCCTACGATCAAAAATATTTAAGATTAGGATTTTAAGATTTTAAGTCTCACTAGCATGACCCATTCATGTCTCCTAAAATTATTATCCTAATCTTTGGAATTCATCATAATCTTAATCATAATAAGAAGCAGTTAATATGATGAATCAATACCTCATTTTATTATTAAATAATCAATGTCATTACATGAGTTGGAAAATTACAAAGAAAAGTTTCATCGCAACACACTTACGATTGGCTTATAGGGCACTCTTCTTTCATCAAATAGATCCTAAATTAGAATCAATTAAGTCTTTGTTAAAAAAATAATTTTTTTTAATATTTTTTAATTTTTTTTTTATATTACTACATATTGATCTTAATATTCTATATACTTTTCTTGTGCACATATTATTTTTTAAAAACTATCTAATATTTATTTTTATAAATATAGAAAAATTTACTATAATATATCTAAACATTCTTCAATAAAAAAATTTTCATCATTAATAATTTATAATTTTTAAATTTTTAAAATTTTTTATTTTTTTTAAATATTAGCAATAAAATTTTTACTTTTCGTCACCAATACACATTATTTATGATGAAAATTGACTTTTCATCGCAAGTAATTTGAATATCTAAATTTTTAAATTTTTAAATTTTTTCTCATTTATTAATGATAAAATTTTTTTATCATAAATAATGTAGTATTTGCGATAGAACTTTAGTTTTTGTTGTCAATATTCCATTATTTACAATGTAAAATTTTAGTCGCAAATAATCTATAATTTTTAAATTTTTATAATTTTTTATTTTCTATTACAAATTAGTAACAAAATTTTTTATCATAAATACTTGAGTATTCATGATGGAATTTAACTTTTCATCGTAAATATACATTATTTGCGACGTAATAGTTTCGTCGCAAATAATTTGTAATTTTTGAATTTTTAAATTTTTTATTTTTTCTCATTTATTAGCAATGAAAAGTTTTCATCATAAATAATATAGTATTTATGATGAAAATTTAGTTTTTATTGCCAATATTCTATTATTTACGACATAAAATTTTAGTCACAAATAATCTATAATTTTAAAATTTTTAAAATTTTTTATTTTCTGTCACAAATTAGCAATAAAATTTTTTATCATAAATATTTGAGTATTTATGACAGAATTTAACTTTTCATCATAAATATGCATTATTTGCGACATAATAGTTTCATCACAAAAAATTTGTAATTTTTGAATTTTTAAATTTTTTCTCATTTATTAGCGATAAAATTTTTTTATCGTAAATAATATAGTATTTATGATAGAAATTTAGTTTTTGTCATCAATATTTTATTATTTACGATGTAAAATTTTGGTTGTAAATAATCTATAATTTTTAAATTTTTATAATTTTTTATTTTCTATCACATATAAGCAACAAAATTTTTCATCGTAAATACTTGAGTATTTAGGATGGAATTTGACTTTTCATCACAAATATGTATTATTTGCGATGTAATAGTTTTGTCACAAATAATTTATAATTTTTAAATTTTTAAATTTTTTATTTTTTCTTCTTTATTAGCGATAAAATTTTTTCATCATAAATAATATAGTATTTACGATAAAAATTTAGTTTTTGTCATCAATATTTGATTATTTGTGATGTTAATTTTTATCATAAATAATCTGTAATTTTTAAATTTTTTATTTTTTTCTCATGTATTAGAGATAAAAAAATTTTATCATCAATAATTTAGTTTTTATCATCAATACTTCAAAATTTGTGATGCATAATTTATCATAAATATTTTTAATTTTTAAAATTTTAAAATTTCTTATTTTTTTCATGTATTAGAGATAAAAATTTTTTATTGTAAATAATTTATATTTAAGATAAAAATTTAATTTTCATCGTCAATACTTTGTTATTTATGATGTAAATATTTCATCATAAGTAATCTTTAATTGTTGAATTTTTAAATTTTTTTATTTTTTTTAAATATCAATGATGAAAAATTTTCATCATAAATAACTAGTATTTGCAATAAAAATTTAATTTTCATTGTAAATACTTCTATTATTTATGATGAAACTATTTTTGTCACTAATATTTAAAAACATAAATTTAAAATAAATATTTTATTATTTATGATGATTAATTTTATCATAAATAATATGTAATTATAATGAATTTTTTTTTCATTGCAAATATACATCTATTTACGATGAAAAATAATTTTCATCATAAATAAATAATTATTAGTGATAAATTTTATTTTCATCATAAATATCCTTATTTGCGATGAAATATATTTTCGTCATAAATAAATTTATCACAAAAAGTAGCATTTCTTGTAGTGTTGCTTGCAGGCTAGCACCTCCAAATCCCTGATCTGCGCCTGTCTTCGCGTGGATCTTCCTGTAGAGGTCAGACGACTCTGTGTGGCTGTGAGCAACCTGAAGAATTTTTTTGTTGCGATTCTGGTGGGGTAGATAATCTTCGTTGTTCCTCTTGCTGATCCTATGGACATCGAATGAATCGATCTAAGGGATTGCACCGGATAAGTTCTTCTATTTCATCTCGAGACTGGATGCAATCTTCGATGTCAAGGCCATGGTCATGATGATAAAAACAACGTTTATTGTGATTCTGTCGATCAGGATTGGACCGCAACTTTTTCGCTCTCGAAATCTGATTCTTAATCTCTATAAGCATCTGGGCTCAGGCAGCATTCAGAGGGGTGTAATTTATGAATCTCATAGGTGGAGACATACATTGATCCCTTTGAGCATTGTCCCTCTGTCGAGAGTTTCGGGGGAGAGTTTGGGATCTTCGGTGCTTAGGAGGAGAGCAGTATATATCAAACCCTATGAATCATAATTTCTTTAAAATCTTTTTATACATATTCATAAGATTTAACCAAAAATCATAAAGATAACTTATATTGTAATCATCATATATCTATATCCCAATATTCCTAGTGTTTATCCACCTACATTCATCCTATAGTTGTTTCTATGTATCATAATTTGTCCATTTATGCTCTAATATCATATTAATTCTCATACCCTCACCCAAGATCATAAGCCAAGGGTCACGGTAATCATCACATACTCATGGAGAGCTCTTCCTACAAGTATGCAAGCTACCTTATCACATAATATTTTGTTATAAAATTTAAATAATTAATATTCAAATAATTAATATTCAACTTTAATTCAAATAACTAAATCAAATATCTTGTAAAATAATATTTTATTGTTCTCCATCAAATTTTAATGAACTTTAATCTAAATAAAGATATCAAATTCTGCTTCTAATTTACTCTCCCATACCGAATCTCCGAGTCAAGCTAGTCTTCTCAATCTATAAAATAATAAAATATAAAATAATGAGCTAGACAGTCCACTAAGCAATGAATACTTAAATCGATAATTCGTTTGATAATATGTGTTATAAATATCGAAGTATAATTTATTATTAATCAATGCACAAATATAATTAAATTTATTTATAAATTATGAATTTAGTAATGTCAGTATCTTTTAAATATTCAAATACATAATCATATATCGGATTTCGAAATCAATCGTATTCAAAAATTTGATTCAAAATAAATTTATTCAACTCATTAGTCTTTAACTATAATCACACTTATATCTTACAGTCAAATCAAAATATGACACTTATACCCTGTGATCGAGCTGAAGTACCACGCTTATATTCTATGATAGAGCTAGAATACTACACCTATATCTTGTGGTCAGATCACAAACAAAATTATGAGCTCAAAGTACCAATGCATAATCTCTAACTGGTGGGATTCAAAATATAGTCAGGTTGAGAGTCCAAATCCGATTTATATTAAAATTCTTTTCTAAAATTTTATTCTAAATATATTTCATAAGATGATAAATATATATAAATCCATTAACAATTTATTTGATATCAAAATAATATAATATAAAGAAAAAATCTAGAGAAGATGAATCATTACTTACCTCACATATACTTCTACGAATCCACATAATTCTATTTTTTTTTTAAATCTAATATCCAAAATCATACTCTTATCAAAATTTAACCATAATTATTTATAAAATAAAAACCTTAAATCCTCATAGGGCTAGCTATGTGGTAGCATCCGACGTCAATTGGTCTCATCTAGGGTATCAAACCGATCAACTACAAATCAGAATCATGCTAAGATCTAAGATAAAATCGATGATGAAATCTCATGATGCTTAGTTTAATTAAGATGGAGAACGACAAACTACCTGATAGTCAATGGTCAAGATCTTTTCATCAGAATCTATCAAGACTATTAGAGGGTCTTTCCAATATTAGAAGACCCTAAAAGAGAGATATAATCTAAAGAGAAACATTTTAAGAGAGAGAAAATGATATTTTCTAGAGAGAAAAAATAGAGAGAGAAATAATTCAATGAAGAGAGGGAGAGAAAAGAAGGAAGAGAGAAAAACTCTCTCTTCCTTTTTCTTTTTCTTCCTCTCTCTTCCTTTTTTTTTTTCTTTTTTTCTTTCTTTCATTTTTTTTATTTTTTTTATTTTTATTTTTTTCTTTCTTCTTCCTCCTTTCTCTCTAACGGATCAAGGGAACTTCTTTTCCCATTTGTCTCCTCAGAATGGAAGCCATGACCAGCATGTCTTGGGTTGGCAATGGTCTGGGCCATGGCGATGCAGTCGGTGCTTCACTTTTCGATGATCAGTGATGACAAACGACGCCAGAGATAAAAAAAAAAGCTACGGAAATAGAGCTCTTTTTTTTTTAAAAGTTTTCTGGCTTCTGGCCAAAATTCAAAATCTAAAGTTTTAAGGAGGAGGAGATTGTCAATCAAACTGGATATCTTATCCATCTTTCTAGTGGTGGTTGGATTCTGATCTCTAGCGAATCAGGTGGGATGCTTTTAGAAGAAGAAGAAAAATTCGATCTCTTCCGATGATGGCTGGTGGCCAATCACCGTTTGAGTTTGATAGGGACTTGATACCTTTTAAATAGAGGTGGAGGGGGAGGAGTTCGACTCCTCCTCGGCTCTGATTTTAATCGAAAAATCGAGATGAAAAAAATTTCTATCAAAAATTTCCTTCATGGGCTTATGTTTTATTTTATTTTTTTAATACTTTAGAATTAGTGCAACTAGATGGGATGTAACTGATGATCGTGGCTGAATCTCTCCCCACTATCAACCTCTCCACTCGCTATTGTGGCAACGGATACACCGTGCAGCCCGCTGGATGCCCACTAGCTGTCTTTGTCTGTGCCATACTAGTTGCTTGGTGCCGATTGTACGGTAGGGAAACTAAGCGAAAAATTAAATTAAAATTCGACTCCAATCCGTTCGTCCGGACCCTTCCCTGATCGCGGAAACATCAAACGTGCGGCACCGCCTGTGGCACGGGGTTGCTGCCGGTAAATAACTCCAGAAATTTCCGGAAGGCAGCTGGGTGTTGTTACTCTCCTCGAAAGCGGGATGGTGGAGCTTTTAGCTCCAGAGATGGAGGACACTGCGACCTTGGCGGAGATTATAGGGTTTCGTCGTCCTCCGGAGGGCTATCCTCCTGGTTCGCTTGTTCCGGAGAACAGAAGCCGGCAAGAATTTGGATCTCCCCATAAGAAGGAGAAGCATCAGGTCGGTAGCGCTTTGAAGGAAAAGGGTTTTAGGGTTTCAAAGAAGAAGAAGAAGAAGAAGAAGATTTATAGTTGCATTTCCGAGAATAGTCACGATCACTGGAGTTCCGAGGAGGAGATTGCTTCTAGGGTTTTCAAATCACCCAAGAAAGATAGGAAGAACAAACACCTCCCTCAAAAGGATTTCGAGAATGGAGACATTGTTTGGGCAAAAGCGTTTCCTTACACGTGGTGGCCTGGCCGGATTGACAGAATCAAGAATTCCTCGGGTCTGGTATCATTTTATGGTTGCACGAAGAGTCAGTGGTTTCGGGTTCCTGAAATTCGTGGATTCGAGGAGAATTACACCCATATGTCGAAGAAGATCGGCATGAAGTTGTCCGCTAATATCAATCTTGCTTTGGAGGAGTTGAGCTGGAGAACAGCATTAGGGTTGATGTGTTCTTGCCAGAATTCAGCTGTGGAAGCAACTGGCGTGTTGGTTGATCAGACTGCACAAGTAAGAAAAGGATTTGAGCCGACTGACATTTTGGGTTTCGTGCTAGATGTGGCTGTTTCTGCATGGGTTGAAGATGTAGAAAAGGTGAGGGCGGTTAGAGTGTCAGCACAGGTCGATGTTTCAGCCTGTCAGAATGGTGAAGTGGGTGAAGAGCTCTGTCCAAATGATTTGTTGGATTTTGTTCTTGATGTGGCTGTTTCTTTGAGCATTGGTGACTATGGCTCTGTCGGTATTGCTAGAGCAGTGAAGCAACTCCTTGCATATCGGCAGTTTGTCTCTGTCTGCCCAAATTGGTTGTCTGGGCAAATTATGGGGGCTGAGGACAGTTCACTTGATGATGAGACCGAAGGTATTGCAAAATGCCCCTGTTTTCAATTTTGACTAATTTTTGGCTATTATATGTTTTTGTTGTACTATGATCAATTGTATATATGCTGAATTTATTTCACATAGACTAACTCATTTATGCTGTCATCTATCATGAAGATTTTACATACTTTTTCAAAAATTAGTATTATTTTTGATGCACTAAACAGAAGGGCGAAATCATGGTCAGAAAAATACTGTGCATTCGGCTGGTGTTAAGCAGGTCTATGAATCTTGCATTCTCCTCCATATGCATAGAAGGGCTTCAAAACTTAGAATTATGGAGGACGAATTAAAAAAGTAAGCTCGTATGTGCAGAAGAAGAGTCATAGAAGGCATTCTTGTGCAGAATAATGAAAACAAGACAAGTTCTATGTTACATCTAGAAAAAAAGAGCTATGATAAGAAAAAAGATCTCTTGAATGCATTTTTCATGCATTTAATTTCATTTTCCTTGATAAGGTACGATACCAGTGCAATTATCCCCATATTGACCATTATTGATTTATCACGGACTCCTACATCTAAATCAAACTATAATGATGCTTAAAGGTAGCTAGAGTGAATGAGAAGTATGTTCAGGTGGAATTTTGTGCACTCAAGTTTCCTATATTTTGTGATGGGAAATTATTAAAAAAACAGAAAAAAATAATGAAATAGAAGGGAAGTCTTGATCTTAGTTGTCAAAAGTGGATGCGGATACAGAAGTAGATTTTGATGTGATTGCAAGGAAGTGGGGCTCTTATTTTTTTCTTTTTCCATAAGGAAGCAGGTGAGAATGAGGTTACAAGGAGATTTCGAAGCAGGTGCGGCACTCAAAATAGAAAATTCATGCTACCAAGGTCTTGAATTATATATTTGTTAGATCCCTTAAAATTTGCCATCTTATGATTTTTCTACAAGATCATCCTTTATTGTCCTCATTCTAGTTCCTTCTTCAATCTACAAACTATCTTCCTATGCTAAATGTAATAAACACCTTCACTCTTTCCCAGCTTCCTAAATTGTAACTGTATTTCTGTTTTTAATGCTTATTTGGATGTACAAAATGGAGAACCAATTTTGATGGTATGGCATGTGAATCAAAGACTTGAGGAGGGATCAAGGATTATAAAAAAAAAGAAAGCAATGGATTGGCAAAGTACCGTGTTGTACCATTTCAGTGCAAAACTGGCATCGATATGGGTGATAAGATGCCAAAACCATCCATATTGATATGTATCAAGTGTATTAGTCTGTATGAGTCAGTATTGGGGCATATTGGTCGCATTATACCAACTGTACTAGTCAATGATAAGGTTTCATTCTTCTTTGTTGGGATTCAGATGCGTAACGGAAGGTGGAATTTTAAAATTTTTTAATATGGATTCAATAATTGAAAACATATGATTCAACTCCTAAAACCAAAATCATCTTGATGATTACAATCAAACACAAAGAGAACAATCAGACCAGAGAGAAGAATAAATATACTTCCAAGACGATCTTGGATTGCTCGCTGCTTGATTGATTCCACAAGACACCCAAGCAGATGTACTCCAATGCTAGTCCATATAGAAATCGATCAAGGACTCTCCCTCAGCTTTTTCCTGAATTCCTTCTCAAAGAATCCAATGGCCCTTCTTTTGTTTTCTCCTTTTTTGCTGTGCACCACTTGGGTGTTAAACCTTTTTATGTGGGGGTGAGGCGTGAGGGTCGTGCATCTAACCTCTTCAAGGCATGAAGGGAGGAGAGAGGTGTCAACTCTTTTTTTGGGTGTCCAACTCTTGGGTGCGTGAGGCATGAAAAAAACCTGTCACATGAACTCTTCTTAAGCATGAAGAGTTTTGGCGTGAGGAGGTTTCTTGGTGTCAACCTTTGATGTGTCAAATCTTTGACATGTCAACTCTTTGACATGTCAATCTTTGACTAATCAAAGTTGTAAAGTTTTCAAACTCTTTGGTCTCAAACTTTGACTATCCAAGATTGTTAGGAGTCCAAGTGCTTTAGGGATTAGGGTTTAAATATGTGCTGGCATGTATTATCTAAAACTCTCTAGGCTTTCACATAAATCCAAATTCAATTAGGTCTTCCAAGGCCTAACTTTAAGTTCTTGATCAATTTTTTAAGTGTGTGATCCATTGGGTTTCACGTCTAGCCAGTGGTAGGCTTAGGCTCATGTCTACCTAATTTAATTAAAATTCTTCTAATTAATTAGGCCCAAAATATGTTAAGTCCAAGTGCATCAATTAATTAGAATTCTTTGAATTAATAATTGGATTAAATTTTTTAATTCATGAGAGCCTACAAGTCAAGATTGACGTCTAGTAACGTATCATAACTATTCAGAAGATATAAAATTTTGATAAAATAATCAAAATATCCTTCCATAGAAAATTACTGTGTAATTCAATTCTTCAATTATACAACATCTCAGATAAACCATGGGTATGAAATCATATCAAGCTCAAATACTTATCCATATGTATCTTAATCTGATGATGATGACTCGATTAATGAAATATTAGAAATTCTTTCTAATTTTCATCGTGCTTTAGCTAAAGACTTTCTGAATCATTATTCTATGAGATTACATAGGATGTTTTCTCCCCTTATAAGGAATGATTGACTTTTTGTTGATCATTCACAATCTCTATACACACTTCACCATGCCCAAAACATTCCATATATGTCTTAGAGAATAATGCTAGGGTTTGAACTAAAGCATATATCCATATACACAAGGTTTCATGGTGATCTCAGGTCTAAGGATCATTTGCACTACTCTTATTAGATAATCAATTTTTGACATGTTACTAAGATTTCATTAGATATTCTCCCTATGGATCAATTTAATGAACTCATTCTTCAATGGGCACTCATATTCTTGTATTAGTGTCTCTACGTAAGTGATTGTGAGATCAATCATCTTCTTCTTTGAGCATACATAGGATGTGCTAGTCTTACTGGTATCATTAATCCCCGACTCAATGATCTTGTGATTGAAAATATTTTAGATTGAGACTATTAAGATTTTAGATCTCAGTGGCATGATCTCATCATGGTCTCAAAATCATTGTCTTAATTTATGTGATTCATCATAATTTTAATTAAGTCATAAATGAGATAATAAAATACGATATATGATGAAATACAATGCCTCATATTATTAACAAATAATCAATATTATGTACATGAATAGAAAAATAAAACAGAAAAGTCCCATCGCATAATACATACAATTGACTTGCAGGGCACTATTCTTTCAATCTCTCACTTGCATTAAAATCAATTATTCATATATTTAATGCCCATGCTATTAAGGTGGCGGCCAAACTGCTAATATGATAAGACTTTAGTGAATGGGTCCGCTATGTTATTTTTGGTGTCGACTTGCTTTATAAGTACATCTTATCTTTCAATAATTTGTTAAACAAGGTGGAAGCATCTTAAGATGTGCTTGAATTTTTTATGAGATCTTGATTCTTTGGCCCAGCAACAACTCTGGTGTTGTTACAATAAAGTGGCATGGGATGTTCAATTTCTGGAACCACACCTAACTTGGTGATGAACTTCTTCATCCAGACATCTTTCTTAGCAGCTTCACTTATAGCAGTGTACTTCGCTTCAATGACTAAGTCAGCTAGGTCTACTGTTTAGAATTTTTTCAACTCACTGCTCTTCCATATAGAGTAAATACGTATCCCGAAATGAATTTGCTATTGTTAGGATCAGATTAAAAACTAAAATTTGTACATCCTTTTAGTTTCAAGTCCAATTCGTCATATACTAGAAATCATTTCTAGTCCTTCTCAAATACTTGAGAATATTTTTCACAGCTTTTTAATGATCTTTTTCTAGATCTACCTAAATCTTTTGGTTATGCTCAAAGCATAAGCCACATCAGGCTTGATACATAGCATAACATACATAATAGATCCTATAGCTGAAGTATAAGGTGTTCATTTTCTTTGTCTTCAGGTGTCTTTGGAGACATCTTCTTAGAGAGATGTATGCCGTGACTTATGGGTAAGTAATCTCTCTTACATCCATCCATGCTGAACCTCTTCAACACGAGATTTATGTACCTAGACAGGAACAAACTTAGTATCCTTTTCGATCTTTCTCTATAGATCTTTATACCAAATATGTAGGATGTTTCATCCAAGTCTTTCATGAAAAATTTCTATGATAGTCAAGTTTTGATTGATTGCAACATTGGAATATTATTCTCAATGAGTAGTATGTCATCTACATACAAAACTAGGAAGACAATAGCACTCTCACTTATTTTCTTATATACACACGGCTTATCCATATTTTTGATAAAGCCAAACGATTTGACTATCTTATCAAAATGGATGTTTCAACTCCTCGATATTTGTTTTAATCGATAAATAGATTTTTTTAGCTTGCATACTTAATTTATTCTCCTACTAGAGACAAATGTCTTTGGTGGAGTCATGTAGATTTTCTCAAGATTCTCGTTGAGGAAAGCAGTCTTAAGTCTTAACATCCATAGTTATAATATGCAGCTATAGCAAGTAAAATCTGAATGGATTTTAGCATAGTTACTGGTAAAAAGATCTCGTCATAATCAATACTTTGTCTTTGTTCAAAATTTTTTTGCCATTAACTTGGCTTTGTAGGTTTTTACATGGCTATAAGCTCCAATCTTCTTCTTGAAGACCTATTTGCAACTTATTAGAGTAACACCGTCAGATGCATCAACCAAATTTCATACTTGATTGGTGTTGGGGGTGATTTTATACTAGCCGAAGATATGAGGCATATGAGAACTCGAAGTAACCTTGGGATCGGCCAGCTTCTCTTGATTTGCTTACTATGAAAAGCTTCTAATCTGAAGTCTGGTAGGGGCTCGGCCATCTCTCCAATCTCGACCCTCGGTCGCTGGTCTTTACTACGGCGATCTATCTCCACCAGCCTTGATGCTGGCCAACTCAACAAGGCACTTGAGCTGATCTTATTCGACAAAATAGGAAAGGTTGATCTTCAGCCCCCACGTAGATCTTCAAATCCCGTGACCATCGGAAATAAATGATGACAAGTGGATAAAGAATAAATAAAAACTAAATCTATCCAAATAAGGAAAGGATAACGGTTGAATCTTGTTAGATAAAGTAAGGCTCACCGTCTGATCCTACTTCCTTCTCACGGCTCTTCAGCTTCGTCTATAAATAAAGGTTTATAGGGGATCCTCAAGGTATGAAAAATCTCTTTTCCAACACGCTCACTCCCTCCCTCCCTCCCATCTGTGCCAGAGATCTGACTTGAGCAATGGAGGATCCCTGTCGAAGCCAACTCCGATTAGATAATTTTCTTGTAGGTCCTGCCGTTGTCGTCCAGCCGTCGCCGTCAAGTTCCAGTCAATCCGACCTCAAGACGGATTTTTGCTACAACAGATTGGCATTAGAGGAAGGGCTAGGACTGTTTATGGGAAGGAGCAAGCATCTAGTTAAAGAAACTTCGTCGCATCGTTCCAACGCCATCGAGATCCTGGTGATCAAATCTACTGGACGCCGATGAGATCCAGGCCGGCCATCTCTAAATTGGCCGACATCAATCAGATCTAATCGCCTACGAATCAATCAACGCCCTCCAAACTATCCTAATCGGGCTCGAAACTGGTGGGCTTGCGATCCAAATAAGGAGATACGAAAATCCCTCAATTTTCTAATCATTTTTATTTCCTCATTTATATTTCAAAATTTGAATTTTTATCAAGATCTAAATGAGGAAAGAGATTACAGCCTTTAAGCAAAGAAGGAAGATTCAAATGAGAAAGGGGATACGAGAATCTCTCGATTTCCAAATCACCCACGCTTCCGCATTTCGGAATTTGAATTCCTGTCGGGATCCGAACAAGGAGATCGTGATAGCTCAAAAAGGGAGAGACTCCTACAGTTCAAAATTCTCATGGTAAGAGGATTTCAAGTTTTCATTCACGATTTTATTTTTCCTTCTAGCCAGCCCATAAGTCCTTGAGCATCCTTGCTGAGGTGAAGCTTAAAATCGAGCTAAGACGAAGCTCGAGCCTAAGCCAAGATAAAGATTACGTCCAGTATTCACTCTCACTCTCGGTAGTGGAGTTTGTGCTCCCCCCTCTTCTCTCTCCCTTGCAAAGAAGTCAAGAAACCCTCGTTCTCCGGTGATTCTTAGCTCCAGATCTGAGCTCTTGTCGCTTTGATGCCTTACACGGGTCTCGATCAAGTCTCACGACGGTCGATCTCTGGGAGGAAGAGGTCGATCGAGGCAGTGCCCCATGCCAGAAAGCTCCGATCCAAGATTTCTCACCTTGGTGAATTCCTCTACTCCCGATCGTTGACGCTTCCTTGAATGTGCCGTTTAATGCCAAGGACGAGGTAGAGTCCTCATCTTCCTACCTCCGGAGCGATATCTTGAGTGAGTCTAGCTTGATCTTCGATAGATTCAGAGCTTTGAAGTAGTCGAGATCTCCTTGTCGGAGAGTCGAACTTGGCTGCGATCGCGATTGGTGGAGGATACTGCGGCTAAACTGAAGAAAGCCAGGGAGTTGTATGCCTTCGAAACCTCCATGAGGACTACTCCAAGAATCTCTTCTCAAGAGATCTCATCACCCAAATCTGATTTGGAACTCCAACACTGGAAAAAACCAAACCCTAAGACAAGCAACCCTTGTTTTTCTTTTCTCTCTTGCCTTCCTTGCTATTTTTTTTCTCTCTATTTTTCTTGTCTTTTTCTCTGAATTTTTTCTATCTTCCCCCTACTATTCCATGCCTAATTACCAAAGAATTCAGCCTTATCCCATAAGGTGTGTCCCATTTAAATAGAAAAGAAGAGACGCTACAAAGGGATGCCAACACTTGGTGTCTCCTTGGTTTCACTAGTGATTTAATTCATTTAAGGGAGTTGGTTAGGAGGTTAATGAGCAGAAGGATTCCTCTTCTATGCACAAGCCCCTAAGTGTGACATCAGATGCTGCATCCCTTAATGAATTAGCATGGAATAATGCTTAGGAATCAAGATAAGGCAAGGAGGTTAAGTAACTTAATGAAGAAGGACTCTTCTTTTTTCCTTAATGCAAAAACCAAGTGGGACGGTATTTATTTTGGCATGAAAACTAGGTGATATGGCAGAGTCCTTGAAGGGAAGCGTAGTGGTTTTATGCATGTATTTCTTAAATTTTATAGTAGAATATACATAGATTAAACAATTTAATCTACATTGCATGCATATATCAAATTTAAAACTATAAAACAAAATCCATGATATGAACTAATATGTATATATGTAAATCTGAAATATAAAATTTAGCAAGTATAGATCATATCTATATCAAATCAGATCATATCTGAATTATATTTAGATCATATCTAAATATGAATTGAGTTCAAAACTTTATACTTAAGTGTGGATAGTAGATCACCACATCTAAAATTTATGATAGTTGGTTCTTCATGATGCTCAGCAGTCGCACACGCATTCGATCTCTACAGGTATCCACACGAAGCCCTTATGCTGATCAATATCCTCAGAAGTGCTAGCTCGTGAAGACACCATGCTCTTGGTTGATTTAAGAGGGACATAAGGAAGATGAAGAACAAGGAGATCCTCTCTTTTTCTTTCTAGATTTACGTATTAAATTTTTACGATAGAGATCAAGAGAAGAATCCTTTCTTCTCAATTCTTCCACGCACAAAAGAGAACCTTTCTCTCTTCCTTTCACACCTTTAAGAAGAACTTTTCTTCTCTAATTTTTTATGATAAAAATTAGATCTAATCTAATTTCTCATATACAAAATAATATTGAATCTTAAGCTCTAGAAAAATTCAAAAGAGAGATCCAAAAGAAGAACCGTTCTTCTCTCTTCTTTTCCCTTTTCTCCTTGATCTAGAGCCCAAGAAAACCCCAAACATCCAACCAAATTTTTTTAATATATTTTTTTAAATTTTTATATTAAAAACTAGATCTAATCTAATTTTAATCTTAAAAAAAATAAAAAAAAATTTGAAAGAAGAACTCCTTCTCTAAGGTTGCGCACTAGAAAGAAGACCTTTCTTCTTCCTTATCTTTCTCTTGTTGGGAAGAACTTTTCTTCTTCAAGTTTCTACTGTAGAACCACCAAGAGGAGCTCTCTTTGACACCTTGAAACCAGTAGCAAACTCTCACAAAATTTCTTCCAAAGAGAGGAGAGAAGAGGGGCTTCATGCATGGAGTTATGGGGCGTCCAACTCTTGGATGCCTCCTCTTTTTTTCTTTTGGGAGACACATGGGATGGAGGGATGCCCCTTTTTTCTTCACAGAAGGGAGGAGAATGTGGCTCTTTATGATAGATGTAGGTTTTCTCATATTAAAACATGAGAGGAGCGTAGGATCTCTTAAATAGATGGGTTATGAGTTGGTTCAGCCCTATTCCAAATAGGACTCATGAATCTTGTTCCAACTCTAACTAATTCTTAAATCTAATCCTAACTAATTTTAAAATTAATTATAACAAACTAACTAATTAGGTCCTAGTCCAATTATGAAATCAATTAAGCCCCAATCTAATTAAAAAATTAGTTAGATTAAAATCTTATTGATCCAGGGATTGATTCTTGGATATTTTTCTTTTCAGGGAAGCATTTGATAATAGGGCTTGATCCAATCAAGCCTATTATCTAATAGAGTTTGATCCAATCAAAGTCTATATCAAACTAAATTGAATCTTATTCAACTCAAAATTTGATTTGCATCCCTAAGTTTAATTGGAACAAGCCCTGTTATCCAATAGGGTTGCATCTAATTAATCCAAAGCAAATCTAACTGAATCCAATTCAATTAGATCTGATCCAATCTTCATTGCTCCATCAAATTTAGTCAATAATAATTATATTATTAATTAATTATTCTTCTAATTTATCAACTATTAATAAATATTTATTATAACTTTTGTACAGGATTAATCATCAATCACATTGATAATTAAACTCTTCAATGATTCATAATCATCGATTAACCATTTGATCAGATAGGTACTTCTATGTATGTGAACCCATAGGTTTAAATCTAAGCTGGTAGTATAGGAATCAATTTTTGTACTAATCAAAGCTACCATCTAACAATAATTTTTGATGTTCGGATAGGCTGAATGTGTTAAAAAATAGGATATGATGATTGTAAAGATTTTTAAAATCTATACATGCATCATACCCTATTTTCTAAAAGTGGTATCAGATCTCCACATGCATTAGATCATATCTAATCCTACCCAAGCCCAAAAGTAAAGACATACATATAATCTGAAAAATAAAAATAAGGATGAGATCAAATCTCAATACTTTGTGTAGGTAGAAATTCACTACAATCGATGATCTCGGATTCGAAGGTCCTCAAGACGCATATGTGTCCGGCCTCTATAGGTATCCATCGGGATCAACCTTGAATCTTTCTTCTCATGGTAGATCCTTCTTCTCCAAGTAGGATCTTAGCTCTTTAGAATCATGATCAACTCTTGATCTTGACTGCGAACTCAACTCTTGAACTGTAGCCCTTTTCTCTTCGATCCTTGCTGTAGAAGATAACCTTCTCAACTCTTGGCATGTAGAAAGGTGGGATGCCCAACTTTTGGATGTTGGAAAGAGAAGAGAGAGAGGGTATGGTGTGGAGAAGGAGAGAGAGAGAGATCTGGTTTTTAATCAAAAATAACTTTTTTAAAATCTTAAGAGACCTTCTCATTATATAGGCCCTTTCCTGATTCAAAATAGAAACCAATTAACTTAAAAAGGTACATCCTTATCTCATAAGAATTTATACCTTTTTAATGTGATTTTTTTCATTAAAACTAGACCAAATTGGTGGGACATCAGTCGCTTATGGTAAGTATATGGGGCGCCCCAGTCAGATAAGGTAATCTAGGTGGGTGCCCTATGCAATATAGGGCAGGTAGGTGGGGCGCCAAGTGGATTTCTTTGCTCAAGAGAGGAGGCATGGCCCCTCTCTCTCTCTCTCCTTCCATGCCAATCCACAAGAAGGGGTGGGCCCCTCTAACATTATTCAGGGGTTGGTGCCCCATGGTCCTGCCATAAAGGGAGCAAGGCGCCACCCTTCTTTCCAAAAATTTCAGACAACAAAAGATAATGAGGAGATAATTTAGTCAACTCATTGACTTAATCCAATCCTCTTGGGCTCACAATTAGATGCCCAACTAAATTCAAATGTATTTAGGTTAGTTTCAAGGCAATGGACTTGATCCAATCAAAGTTTTGAGAAGAATTAGGTTTAACCATGTGCTAGCATGATTCTCTTAAACCTAATAGGATTTCAATAAATCCTAATCCAATTAGAACTTCATAAGCTCAATTAGTAAATTCAATATTAAATCTCTTAATGTGTGATCCCATAGATTCCATTCTATCTAGTAATGAGATATATTATGATCTCCATCACAATAGCATCGAAACTTTTCTCGATGGATTGGAACATTTTTAATTTTATCCTTCGAGGATCATCGATCATCAAGATGACGTCTGATGAGTCCCACAATCCACTAGTGACACCTAGCAGTATGTAGTAACAATTTAGTAGAATGAAAGTATGAATCTCTAGATGCAGTTATTGTATGATTCAGTCTTTCTATCATGAGTTCCAACTTGATGAAGGTCATGGAGAACTCGTCAGACCCCATTGTCAGTCATATGCTAGATTGGCTCGACTCGAGTTCATTTATGAATCCTGTAGAAATTTTTTTTCAGTATTCACACTTGCTTTGGCTAAAGATTTTCTGAACTCAGTCTTGCAAATTATATAAAACTTCTCTTTTTCTATCAAGATCGATAGATTCTATTTAGGTGCATCCTACTTCAAACAGCGAGTCTGAACTTACTATAGTCAACATACACAGTAAAGATCCAAATGGCTAGAGACCAAGAGAACGTGCAATCAAACTCAATAGCTTCACTGCAAATAGCCAATGACACCATAGGTCAAAGAACCACTCACACCACTACAGCATTGAGAAGACCACTAACGAGTGAGTAGACATCCATGGGTTTCTTATATTGGTCACATTTAATGCAAGTTGTTCTCTAACAACCACCTACACCCTCACCTTAGTGTCTCTACACTACAGATCTGAGACTCATCTGCCCAAAAGGGAGGTAAACCATATACCGATCTCGAATGGATTGATCACTATCCTCCATGAATATTCTTTGATAAAAAATATTTAGAAATTAACCACTAATTAATATATGTCTCAAATTTTTAACACTTTGAGAATATACAAAAATCATCTTTGTTAATTTTTAAGACAAATCATGGACACATAAATATGATTGAAATGAAAAATTTTTTATTGATAATAAAAATATTATAAGTACAAGATTAAATCATGGAATTACATAATGTGTCAACCAACAACTGACTTCTAGGATACAAATCTAACAGAATGTATGCCCAGCAACACTCTAGAAATCATGTGGATATAGTTACTGTATAATTTATCCCTTTGATACTCAATGCTTAAGGATGACTAAGGGTTAAACCATCAATCTAGGAAGAGTGGTCCACATTGTGTCTCAACCTTAAAAATCCTATGACTCCTCACTAAGACTACTTTGGTTAAAGTTTTGCTGAATTGAAACACAGTAATACATCATCCTCAATTTTACTTGAAGTGGCCAATCCCATCTTGACTCATACTCAAACTTCACAAGTACTTGACTGTACCCAAAATCTTCTGTCATCAAATTAAAAATTTGGATAGTCTAACACCAAAGCACAGTGAGTTGCTTGCAAGTCACCAAGGCAGCTTTAGGTCAGAGGGATACATATACCCATATCCCATCAGAGTAATCCTTGATAGCAGAGTGCTCCGAAAGTGGTCACACTTAGTAAAATTTACTCCTGCATATCACTCGTATGCCATACCCATGCCACCATACATCTTGGTTAAGAAAATAACTAATTAATATAGCACACAATAACCTACACTCAATAATTATCATCCTTGTAATAATTGTATCATTTGATCATGAGCAGGATTTAAGAACCACATGATAAATCTTTCTTTATCATTTTAGAAGTAGCTTTAAGGACTTCATAGCATATGAGTTTTATTTAGAAAGATGTATTCCTTATGATGAATTTGTCAGATAATATTTATCAATTTTATAATTTATATTCATGTATGGAGCACAATTATCTATAACCTAGATGATTGGCTTTAGGACATATTTTTCAATAACTCCCACTTGAATAAAAATCAATCAGATCGATATTAAATACCCATCTTCCATTTGAGATCATTGAACTCATTAGATCTGATTACTCTAGTCAATGGGTTGGCCATGTTCTCCTTTCAGTCGATCTTCCTAAGGTCAACTTTATTTTAATCTTATCAAACAAGGTGATAGCAATGTAGAAAGTATTTGGTTCTCAGATGGAACATCAGTTCTTCAGTTTGAGCTATGGCTCCAGTGCTGTTGTTAATACAGAAAGATTGGACCATCAATAAAGGGTGCCACTCTAAGCTTGCTAATAAACTTTCATAACCAAATAATTTTTTTACCAGCATCAAATACCGTAAAGAACTCCATATCATAAATAAAATTGGCTAGTGAATACTGCATGGAACCTTTCCAGCATGTCGCTCCTCTTTTTAGGATAAAAACATAACATGATACAACTTTGTCATTTCGATCTGACTAGAAATTAGAATCAATATTCTATAGATTTTAAGTCAAATTCTTCATAAACGAGCTATTGGTCCTTAGTATTTTATAAATACTTAAGGATAGTTTTCATAACCTTCCAAATCTTTGTGGAGAGCAGAGACAACAACCAAGCTTTTATTCTCTATAATGTAGGGATGTCATTCCCGATTAAGAGAATTTTATCCTAAACAACACAAAAAATACTATTATAGAACTATCAACCCATTTGTACAAATAGGATTCTACTTCGTTCTCAACAAAGCCATACATTCAAAATATATATTCCAACTTTGAGAAGCTTGATTCAATCCGAATGAACTTGAAGATTACCACAAGAAAAATATCTTGTCATAGTCAACACTATAACTTTGATGAAATATTTAGCAACCTGACAGAATTAATAGGTCACCACCTTTTCGTCTGTGCCTCTTATCCATCTAAAATCTACTCACATCTTATGGATCTTATCCCTTCGAGTGAATGAACGAATGTCCATACATCATCAATCTTCATGGACTTCATTTCAAATTTAATAGCTCCAAGCCACTTCTCAAAGTTGGATCCCTATATGGCATCCATAAGGAAGATCAAATTTTCATCTTGAATCTAAAAACTGAAGTATCTATTCGGCTAATACAATACTCTATCATATCTACTCAAGGATGCCTCTACATCAGGCTCTGGATTTGATCTAATCAATATTGGTTCCGTTGGTTTGTGTCAGAGTCATTTTCTCTATCTATCAAGCTTCACCAAGCTTAGTCTTAATGGCATCAGTTCCTTCACCAAAGATTTTTTTTTTCAAAAAGAATGCCTTAAGATTCATGAACATCTTATGTCCATTAGGAAGGTAGAAGAAATATCTTTAATATAATATTTATCAGATCAAGATTTAAGCTAATCGATTTATGAACATTTCACATAAGCCCAACACCCCAAACCCTAATGTTATGGCCTGGCCTAATTAGGCCTTAAACCCAACCCACAAAGCCTGAAAAAAAAAATAGGGGAAGAAGACTCCTGATCAGAGTCTTCTCCTTCCCCGGTTTCGATTGAAAATCAGAGTCCTAGGGCCATTGAAGGACCCTAGGATGAGCCCTATAAGAACCCTCCTCCTCTCCTCTATGAGAGAACATAGTAATCACTGATGATCGTCGGTGTTTCCTCTCCGATTTTTTCGATTCAAGCCGCGGCCCCTCGATTCGTGCTCATCGTGATTTCTCGCCGACGGGATCACCAGAGGCTAAGGTAAGCCCTTCTTCTCTTCCTCTCTCCTCTCTCTTTTTCCCATACCTTTGTGCACAACTGCTGGTGATGGGTGTCGTCGGATTTCATCAGAGAAGGGACCCCCTGTTTGGTCTCTTCTTCTTTTTGATTTTTTGGTGCCGGCGATCACTGTCGACTATTGGCCTTGGCCTCTCCGAACTCGAGAGGGTTGCCCCCCTTCCGTCGGCCTTCATCGTGCGAGCTGCGGCTTGAACAGCTGGTCAAAGGGAGGGGACCGTCGGTCTCCTATTTTGGCTAGGGAAGACCATGGGAAGAAAAGAAAAGAAAAAGGAAGGAAAAAGAAAAGAAAAGAAAAAAGAAGGAAAAAGAAAAAGAAAAGAAATAGAAAAAAGAAAAAAAAAGAGAAGAAGAAAAATAGAAAAAAAATATAGACTCTCTGCTTTCTCTCTCTCCCTCTTTTCTTCTCTCTACTTTCTCTTTCTCTTTCTAGTCTCTCTCTACTTTCTCTCTCTAGGTTATTTATCTCTTCTAAGATTTTTTTGAATTTTGAGAAGAATGATGATGAATTTAAATGATCCTAGTGATGGATTTTTGATCTGTGATCGTCGGATGGTACACCGACACCTACTTTGATCAGATTAGATATTTTTAAGATTTTATTTTTCATGATTTTATTGAATTATCCACATGATAATCTCAGCATGATTTGTTCTGATTGATCAGATTTGTTGAATCATATCGTCTGAGGAGTCCAAGATAAATTTTCTCTCTTTAAAATTTTTTCTCTCTAATACTGTTTCTCTCTCTCGATCAATTTCTCTCTCTAAAAAGATTAGTCAATGAAAAATTTTTTTTTAATATTTTTGATCTGATTCTAATGAAGAATCTTGATCGATGATTGTCAGACAACGTGCTGGTACTCATCTTGATCAAATCGGATATTTCTTAATTTGATCATCCATGATTTTAATTTAACCATGACTTGATTAGATTATTTTGATCACACCAATCGAGATGTTGGACTATGGCATCTAATTAATTCAAATTGTACCTCATAAATTCTCTCTCCTCTGATTTTTTCTCTCGACTTGATTTTATGAAATCAATGAAGAAACCTCGATCCTATCACTTCAAATCTGATTTGATCTGATAGTCAAATTTTGGATCATTTATGTCCTAATTAGATTTGGATTAGATGCAATTAGATGATTGGACCCAATCTAAATCGTTAAAATATGGTATTCGTATTTTTTTTAATTATTAAAATTGATCCTATATAGGATTGTGGATGTTTGATCATGGGATATCATGATATGATCTACGAATAAAATTTTTGAAAGAAAATTTATAGAATTATGTAGATTTATTGAAATACGTTCGAGGTAAGTAATATTTCATTTTTTAGATTTATCAGTAAATTATAATATATTTTTCTGACATGATTTATGAAATGATGCATGGATTGGATGAATGATATTTTGTTATGAAAATATCATATTTTGATATGTTATGATGAAGCATGATTGAACATATTGATTTCATGATGTATTATATTGATTGATTTCGATACTACATGATTATATTTTCTTATTAAAATTAGAATATAAAATATGATTTATGAAGAATTCTGATATAAGAACAATATAAATTGACAACCTGACTATGTAAAGGACCCCGTCAATGGGGGCATATATGCTGGCAATTGATTTATCCTGAGAATTTATGTCGCCTGCGAGACCAGCAACATGTCGTCAGAGAGACCCGTGATAAACCATCAGAGAGACCAGTGGTATTATGATGGATGATCTATGGATCATGATATGATTAGTTAGATTTTGATCGAAAGTAATCACAAAAGGATTAACATGAAAGTTTATTGTGCATTGTGGTTATTAATTTGATCATTGATTATTCAAGTGAATCATAAGTTCAAATTCAATGTAAGAATAATACTATGATATTACTTCTAGTTGAGAAGTTGACTATTATTGGCAAGATAAAGATTTGATGATAAAATATTATTTCAGGATGGACTAAGAAAGTCTTTTATGATGCTTGATTGGAATATTTATCGAAATTAAATTTGGTATGTGGATCATATATAAAGTATCATATTAGGATGAATGCAGATTTGAGAATATTGCAAAGAAGTCTAATTCTTATTGATGAAATTGATTATAAGATTATAGGATATTCATTATGCTAGAATCTTTGATCTAAATAATAGATCTTAATTATCTCTCTTGGAGACTACATGATGTGTATGAAATTTTAATTTAAAAATTTTATATCTAAGTTGATCAAGAGATTTTCTGATATTATTGTTGAGATTGTTAATGAAAAACTGATATCTTTAGATTAAGATAAAAGATCTGATTATATTATTTGAGATTATGGGACCCACGTGAATTTATAATTTAAAAATTTTGGATTTAAAAATTGATATGGGGTTCCTTTGCTTTTGTTAATGAGGTCCTTGATTGAATCTATTATTAAATAAAGATTTAATTCTTTGAGGCTTGTATGATTATTATGAAAGGATACTTGATAGATATTAAGGATCTTGATGATAGAAATTTTAAAAAAAATAATGATTTAAAATTCTTATATATTTTGATTATGTCCTAATTTGGTGGAGCATCAAAGGATTTTCTCGTTGATTTGACTTATAAAGATTTTGATTTAAAAATTATCGAATTGAATTGATATAAGAATTAAGATTTGATTTATATTGATTATAGTAAATCTATATGATGGTTTTAAATATGATATTGGACTCAAGGGTTAATCAAGATTATTGTACACTAGTAAAAGTATGAATGAGAATTAAAAGTTAATCTTTGACTTCAATTAAAATTTAAAATTTTAGATCTTTTTTATTGATAAGATAAAAAAATAATTTGATCAAAATTTTTTGGTGAACCTAAAAAATTTTGATTGTTAGAACAGAGTGCGCAGCGAAAGCATGATGATCTGGATTATTTTGAGTAAGTCAGGAATGTTGATTTTTGAGTTAAAAAATCATGATAGATGATATGGTTTGATACAAAAAATTTATTCATATTAGAAAGAATAATATTTTAAAATTTTAAATTATTTTAGATATCCTAATATAATTTTCAAAAGTAGCTCTTCCATCTACTATGCTAAAAAAAAAATATTTAGCATCCTAATTCTAGGATGAGTGGACCCTTGATTTTTGATTTTAGATTTAGAATATTTAGAGATAAATTTTTTCTATCCTAGAATTGAATTTTATAATTCTTAATTTATTAGGAAGAATTTAAGATTGTTTATCGAATAATAATTTTAATTTTAGATTATTATACTTAAATATTTATCTCCAGAGTATAATAATATTTGAAGTTTGAACTCTTTTGATCATTATTATTTCTCTAACTGAATGGAAAAGATTGAGGTTATCTATTTATATTGACGATTATTCTATAAAAGATGGATTGGAGTTATTTATAATTTAATCTAATAATGAATCAATTAATTAAGAGTAGGTAATGTTTAGATAAAGAAAATTGATATACTTACTTAGAATAGAGACATTGATTTTGATTATAAAAAAAAATAAAATAAATAAATAAATAGTTTTGATTTAGATCAACTTTTGAGTAATTGATTTTTCTTATGGAATGACTTAATGATAAAATTTACTTCAAAAATTAGAATATTTAAGAGTTTGAGGATTTGAGTAAAAAAATTTCAATGACTAGAAATAGTGATTTTGATTCTAATCAACATCGGTGATATTGATCTTTTCTTATGAAATAATTTGATGATGAAGTTACATCGAGAATTAAAATATTAAAAGTTTAAGAATGAGATTGAAATGGTAAATCTTTAACCTTTGAAAGTATGAATAAGAGAAAATATTTTTGAATTTTGATTGATTAGGATATCATCATATGATTCATAGAAGTATATTTTTCTATCTTATGATGGGTTGATTAATTAAGAATGGCTAGTATTTTAAAAAAAATAAAATAAAATTTTTATTCAAAAAATTAAGATATTAACTTTTTTCTATTTACAAGAGATAGGTTTGATTTTGATCTAGTCATGAGATATTGAACATTATTTTATAGGGAATGAGAGCATGATTTGAAATCTTAAAATATTGAAAATTTTTGGGATGTTGATTTTGATAATAAGAAATGAATGGTTCTATTTCAGATTGATATTTGATGTATTGACTTTTTCTTTATGAAATGATTTAAGAATAAATTTATATCAAGAATTAGAATATTAAAATATTTGAGGATGAGATTCAAGTAAGAAACTATGAAGACTCAAGCAAGAAAAATTTCGAGGATGAAATTTTTTTTAGAGGGGAAGAATGTTATGGCCCGACCTATTTAGACCTTAAACCCAACCCACAAAGCCTGAAAAAAAAAAATAGGGGAAGAAGACTCTCGATCGGAGTCTTCTCCTTCCCTGAATCTGATTGAAAATCAGAGTCCTAAAGCCATTGAAGGACCCTAGGATGAGCCCTATAAGAACCCCCCTCCTCTCCTTTGTGAGAGGACATAGTAATCACCGATGATCGTCGGTGTTTCCTCTTTGATCTTTCTGATTGAAGCTGTGGCCCCTCGATTCGTGCTCGCTGCGATTTCTTACCGATGGGGTCATCGAAGGCTGAGGTAAGCCCTTCTTCCTCTTCCTCTCTCCTCTTTCTTTTTTCCATCCCTTTGTGCAAAACTGCCGGCAATGGGTGTCGCTGGATTTCATCGGAGAAGAGACCCCATTTTTGGTCTCTTCTTCTCTTTGATTTTTCGATACTGGCGATCACTGCCAATTACTGACCTTGGCCTCTCCGAACTCGAAAGGGTTGCCCCCCTGTCGCCGGCCTTCGCCGTGCCGGCTGCAGCTCAGATGGTCGGTCAAAGGGAGGGGACCTATCGGTCCCCTATTTCGGTCAGGGAAGACCATGGAAAGAAAAGAAAAAAAAAGAAGGAAAAAAAGAGAAAATAAAAAGGAAGGAAAAAGAAAAAGAAAAGAAAAAGAAGAAAAAGAGAAGAAGAAAAATAGAAAAAAAATATATATAGACTCTCTACTTTCTCTCTCTCCCTCTTTTCTTTTCTCTACTTTCTCTTTCTCTTTTTAGTCTCTCTCTATTTTCTCTCTCTAGATTATTTTTTTCTCCTAAGATTTTTTAGAATTTTGAGAAGAATGATGATGAATTTAAATGATTCTAGTGATGAATTTTTGATCTGTGATCGTCGGACGGTACACCGGCATCTATTTTGATCAGATTAGGTATTTTTAAGATTTTATTTTTCATAATTTTATTAAATTATCCACATGATAATCTCAGCATGATTTGATCTGATCGATCAGATTTGTTGAATCATATCATTTGAGGAGTCCAAGATGAATTTTCTCTCTCTAAAATATTCTCTCTCTAAATTTTTTTCTCTCTAAAATTATTTTTCTCTCTTGATCGATTTCTCTCTCTAAAAAGATTAATCAATAATTTTTTTTTAAATATTTTTGATCTGATTCTAATGAAGAATCTTGATCCATGATTGTCGGACAGCGTGTTGGTACTCGTCTTGATCAGATCGGATATTTCTCAATTTGATCATCCATGATTTTGATTTAACCATGACTTGATTAGATTATTTTGATCACACCAATCGAGATGTTAGACTATGACATCTGATTAATTCGAATTTTACCTCATGAATTCTCTCTCCTCTAATTTTCTCTCTCCACTTGATTTTATGAAACCAATGAAGAAATCTCGATCTTATCACTTCAAATTTGATTTGATCTGATAGTCAAATTTTGGATCATTTATATCCTAATTAGATTTTGATTAGATGCAATTAGATGATCGGATCTAATCTAAATCGTTGAAATATGGTATTCGTATCCTTTCTAATTATTAAAATTGATCTTGTATAGGATTGTGGATGTTTGATCATGGGATATCGCGATATGATCTATGAATAGAATTTTTGAAAAAAAATTTATAGAATTATGTAAATTTATTGGAATACGTTCGAGCTAAGTAATATTTTACTTTTTCTAGATTTATCAGTAAATTATAATATACTTTTCTGATAGGATTTGTGAAACGATGCATGGATTGGATGAATGATATTTTGTTATAAAAATATCATATTTTGATATGTTATGATGAAGAATGATTGAACATATTGATTTCATGATGCATTATATTGATTGATTTCGATACTACATGATTATATTTTCTTATCGAAATTAGAATATGAAATATGATTTATGAAGAATTCTGATATAAGAACAATATAAATTGACAACCTGACTATGTAAAGGACTCCGCCAATGAAGATATATACGTTGGCAATTGATTTATCCTGAGGATTTATATCGCCAGCAAGACCAGTGACAGGTCGCCAAAGAGACCAGCGGTTCTGAAAGACTTTGCTGCCAGATGATTCGCAGCTCACCATAAGAAAATACGTGGTATTATGACCCTGTCACAGAAAAAATATGGTCATAGCTCATGGTTGATGAAAAGAACTTATAAATGAAAGAAATTAAAATCTTGAAAGAAACTCAAATTTTCAAAAAAGAAGTGAATTTGGCATGAATTATGTTGCATAATCGAAATTGATTTCGAATTGATGAACTCTATATGCTTATTTTCTATAAATAATTATTTACTTAAATACCTGATGAAATCTGTTGAAAGTGATCATTGCTTACTAGATTGTCTAGCTCATTACCTCTTATTTTACTATTTTTACAGATGTTGAGGAATTAAGATGATATAAGATAGGAACGAAAGAGTGATTAGAAGCAGAACTTCCATACTTTTATTTTAGGTTGAAAGTCTTATTGAATTTGATGTAAGGCCTATAGAACTTTATTGACTTTATTGAGATATTAAAATTAAAATTTGGATGGTTATATTTTTGATTTAAATTATTGACTAATTGTTCCATTGTGAAGCATTGATATCGTGATAAGATGCCTTGCATGCTTATGGGAAGAGTTTTCTATGAGTATGCGGTGGTTGCCATGACCCTCGATTCACAATTTCGGATCGAAGGTATGACACCTAAGGTAAGAGAGCATCAATTACCCAAGTCCATATCTCATATGGAGTTTTGATGATCGATTTGCTTCGAAAATTTTCGAGCACGTATCAACTAGTCTCTAAAGCATAACCTCAGGTAGACCAGTAAATCCACAATGGATGGAATCATATCTAACAAAGTTTGATTCCTTCTTTCATACATCCTTTTAAATAGTGGTGTCACAGGAGAGATCCATTGAAAGAGAATCCAATTCTCTTCAAGATATGTCAAAAACTCGCTGTAAAAGCATTCACTTCATTGGTCAAGCTGATAAGTTCTAATACTCTTTGCAGTTTATTTTTTTACCTCATTATAAAATTGTTTAAATATTTCGAGCGATTCAAACTAGTGCTTCACAAGCAAGATGCACCCATACCAAGATAGGTCGTCAGAGTTTTTAGTGAAGTAGTAAGCCCTCCTCTAGCATTTTGTTCATGAGTGTAAATACATCAATATGTACCAAACTCAGAACATCACTGGCTCATTCACTCTGTTGCCCAGCTATGCAACCCAAGAGGGGGGGGGTGAATTGGGTTTCTAAAAATTTTAAACTTAACTAATACCTTATGAAAATTATTTAACAATAGCTAGATAAATAAGGAGAGTATAGTTGATTCAAAGCTAATGGTTAAATACAGGAAGGCAAGAGAATAAATAAGTTCTAAAGAAGAGTAATTAGGCATAACACAAACAAGAGGATTTATAGTGGTTCGGTGCCAATCTTGCACCTACATCCACTCCCCAAGCTCCTACTTGGGAATTCCAATCCACTAACTTGTATTCAACCTGAATACACTCGTCGAAAACTCTGACTCTAGATATCCCAAGCTAGTCCACTTATTTTTCGGGTACAAGCCAACCCAATACACTCTGATTCAAGGTTCGGATCAACCTTCCCTTATTTTGGAACCCTTCCAAAATAAAAACAATAACTCAAACAGAGTATAACAATCAATAGCACAGAAAGTACAAAAGAAGCTCCTTTAATGAGCGAATGAGGCTTTAAATACACTTTACTCAAAGAGAAGAAGGCTCTTTTCAATTTCCTCAAGGTGGTTGGAGACTTGAATGAGCACTTGAGGAGTTGGTGAGCTTGAATTAAAAGCTTCTTGAATGCTTTGAGTGAGCTCTTGCTTAGGGCTGAAAGGTATGCTTGAAATCCTCTTTTCAAAAATCTTTCTTCTTGATGATTCCTACATTTTTGTCCCTTTTATAGCTTTAAGGAATAGTGGAGAATAATCTGGACTAAAATAGAGCCGTTAGACCACATTAAATGAGCATTAAAAGTACTTAAAATGGGTTAAAAACTAGCCGTTGTGGAACTTTTTCATCACAGGGGTCGACTCATGGGTCGACTCATGCTCATGGGTCGACTCATGGGTCGACCTCTGTGGAAAAATAGTAGAAAACAAAGGTTCTGTAACTTTGGCCTAAAAATAGCAGAGGTCGACTCATGGGTCGACTCATGCCTGGGGGTCGACCCATGGGATCGACTCACAGACTGTGTCAAAATAGTGCCAGCCAAAAAATTTGTGTGTCAATCAGCTCATTGTGCCATGAGTCAACTCATGGGGTCGACTCAAATCTTTCAATCATGAATATCTTTCAAAATACATGTCCAAAAACTATAAAATTTTTACCAATGGATCATAAATCTTTTGTTCTAGCACTTGATGCTTTCAAATCAGTGTTTGGTAAAATTATAATTTTGCCTCTGAAATTGCAATAAGTTTTTTTCAAACAAAAATTATTAGTACCCCTTCAAATGCTTTGTAATCATCAAAATCAATCCAAGGAGCAACAATCTCCCCCTTTTTGATGATGACAAAATACTTGAGCAAAAGCATATACATAAAACATTGAGCATGAATTTCAAAGTTATGAAGATGCATAATTTGAAAATTATAGCCATGTATTGGAATGAAATGCATCATAGGTAGTTTGAAGATAAATAAAAAATTTGCTACCAATTTAAAAATTACTTATAAGTGCATTTGCTTGGAAAGATTGATTCTTTGGCACGTGATACATGTGCCCATTTGCTTGTATTGCTCATTTGCCTAACAATTTACCTATTGCTTAATAATTTAAAAATTTTCTCAATTGCTTAACATTTTGAAAATTTGCTCAATTGCTTAACAATTTTCTTATTGCTCATCTGCTTAATAATTTGAAAATTTGCTCATTTGCTTATATTGCTCATTTGATTCTTTAATTTTGGTATCAGAGCAGAATTTTTGGTATCAGAGCAGAATTTGCCTAAGAATTTAAAAATTTGCTCATTTGCTTATATGGCTCATTTGATTCTTTAATTTCGGTATCAGAGTAGAATTTTTGGTATCAGAGCAGAATTTGCCTAAGAATTTGAAAATTTGCTCTTTGCTTATTTCTTAATTGCTTAACATTTTGCTTTTGATTCTTTAATTTCTCCCCCTTTTTGACAGCATCAACAAAAATTGTTTACTCCCCCTTTTTTGAATATATTTTCTCTATTTCTTTCTTTTGATGGAATTAATTTTTCTAATGTTACTTCTTTAGCTTCCTTCTTTATTGCTTGTTTCTTAGTTGCGTATTGTTTTACTCCCCCTGAATACAGCAAACATAAAAGATATACCAATTGGATACCATATTGCAATTCATAGTATTTTACATTATGGATATGAGTTATTTTGCATGCACATGATTAAAAGCAACTCAATTTGAAGGTCATTCATTGAAAGTCAAAGAGTATATATATATAATCAAAAAGTGACTGATACCACATAGTTGTTCCAATACATATATCAAAATACAAAAGTCAATCAGTCAACATCATTACATGGCTCAAAAGATAGATCCTAGAAAGAAACTAAAGACAAGACTAACTACAAGGATTTAGTAGAGATCATCACTGGATGGATCAGAGTCAGATGAATCGGAGATGGGGTGAGGAGATGAAGGATCACGACCAAGGGCTCGACCTCTACCCCGTCTGCCTCTACCACGAGTGGAGGTGCCGACATGAGTGGACGGATGAGATGATCCTGAAGGCTGAGAAGCAACAGACTGAACTGCAAGAGAGAGTCTGATGATATCCAGAAGGTTCAAGGCTCTCGAAACAGACTGTAGTAGTGCAGTGAACTGGGTGGATGCATGCTCACTAGAGCCTCTGATCTCTCTCCTCAGAAAATCAAATCCACTCTCTAAAACTCCTTTAAGTCTGGCTGCCTCCGTAGATAGTTCTGAAACCTCAGTGATGCACTCCTGTGGCTGTGGATGTGCCAGAGCTAACACTTGCCCCTGCAAGTCAAGTACTCTCCCAGTCAGTCTCAATATATAACCCTCAAGCTGCTGAATGCGAACTGATTGATCTGAAATTATCTGGAAGATAGTGGAGATGTGAGGGATCAAAGTCTGATCAGATACATCATGTGATGTGGATCCCTGTGCAAAAGCTGAAGTGCCCAACTGTCGAGAAAGTAAGGAAGCCATACGCTGAGAGATCATCTCTATCTGGTCATCAGCCAATCTGATCTCTGAGGGATGTGCTCTGCTGTCTGGCTGCTGGACTGGAGTGTGCCTCCTAGTAGACTCTGATGGGCTAGCCTCGGGATCTGAAATGAACTGAATGTCTGAAGATGCTGCCCTGAGATCATGGAGGGGTGACGATGGTCCTTCTTCCTCAGCTCTATCCTCAACTCTATCCTCAGCTCTCTCTTCTACACCTTTAGTCCAACCACCATCTGTCTTAGTAAATCCCATGCAGTGCAAAGTATGTTGGTTGATGGTGTCAGAGTGAGAAAGCCTAGCTGCTGCCTCCCCCTCAAAACTAACTCCAAACCTCCTGAATACCAAAGTGAGGGCCATACCGAAAGGTAGATGTGCCTTGGATCTATTCAGTGTTTCTCTCATGGCCTCAATCATTAATGCTGGGAGGTTCAAGGGGGTTTGGGTAATCACATGAAACATGATGCAGATGTCTCGGCCTGAGAGGAGGTCATGTCTACCACTTCTAGGGAAGAAAAGCTTTGTTACCATTTGATGTAGTATCTTCATCTCAATAGAAAGGATCTTGGCCTCTAGTTTGTTTAGGCTTCCCGAGAAGGTTCTTCCTAAAATCACATTAATTCCTTCTTCCTTGACTGGGAGTTCCATGTTTGAGTATCCCTCACAGGGTAAATGAAGAATCTCTCCCAAAAGTACAGGATCTAGATAGATATCTATACCCTTAACAGTGGATGTTACTGTTCTATTGCCATAGCTCAAGTTCAGATAAAATTTCCTAACCAAATCTATATAAGTAATTTCTTTAAGTGAGCAGTAGAATTCCCAACCTTGATCTTTGATTTTTGAACCGATAGAGAATCCCTCTTTTTCAAAAAATCTGAAATCTATATTTTTTTCGGGTTTTACCTTTCTATCAGATAAGAGAATTTTACTGGAGCTTAATGGAGACCGAGAAGAACCTGGAGCAGATGCCGAAATAGGGATTGAAGCTGATGAGGTCTGAGAAGCCTATCTCTTCCTGTGCACGCCTTCTTCCAACTCGCGGATCGACTTTCTTCTTTGTGGGAGCTTTATTTTTGGAGCCATTTCCACCACCAGAGCAAGCAAGGGTCTTAGGAGGTCAAATGTGTGAAGAGATAGAGGGATTTTAGGAGAAGGATAGGGATTTTTTGAGGAGTGATACCCCGATTTGGAGGAGAAGGATAGAATCTAGGGCACGCTCAATCCGTTCCAATCAAGGGAGGAAAAGGGGAAGAGCTCGATTCCTAAGGGTCGATTTGAGGTGTAAGGGGTGATGGGAGAAGAATCTTGGGGGAAAGACTTGGGTTTGGAGAGGAAGAAAAGAGGACCTATGGTTTTGGAGGGAGGAAGAAGACGGTGGAATGGGTCGGCTCAAAGGATGGGTTTTCAACAAAAAGAAGGAGCCCGTGGGATTTTGGCCAAAACTACAAGTTTGCCCTTGGGTCGACCCTAGGGGTCGACTCATGGCACATTGAAACTCAGAAAAATGATGAAACAAATTTCAAAAAATTCAAAACTTTAGGAGAAGGATATTTACTCAATGGTCAATTATGAGAATGATAATTTTGACCTTTTAAGCCCAAGAGAAATGGTGAGAATTAAGTTCAAGGAGTTTTTGACATTGATCCCTTGGGATTGGAGAGACATTTAAGTAGATGAATCAAAGATTTCTAGTTCTCTCCTAATTTCACAGAATCTATCTTCACTTAGAGCCTTTGTAAAGATGTTGGCTGATTATTTTTCAGTACAAACATAGTCAAGAATTATGTCTTTATTTTGAACATGTTCTCTTATAAAATGATGCCTGATTTCAATATGTTTAGACCTAGAATGCTGAATTGGATTTTTAGTAAGATTTATGGCACTAGTGTTATTACATCTTATGAGAGTTTCATTAAGTTTGATACCAAAATCTTCGAGTTGTTGCTTAATCCATAAGATTTGAGCACAACAACTTCTGACTGCAATGTATTCGACCTCGGCCGTAGACAGTGCTACCGAATTTTATTTCTTGCTAAACTAGGAGATTAGGTTAACTCCAAGAAATTGGCAAGTTCCACTAGTGCTTTTTCTATCTAATCTACATCCAGCAAAATCAGCATCTGAATATCCTATTAAATCAATTAATGAGTCCTTAGAGTATCATAATCCTAGAGTTTGAGTACCATTTAAATATCTAAGGATTCTTTTAACAACATTCAAGTGAGATTCTTTAGGATTAGATTGAAATCGAGCATAAAGATAAATACTAAACATAATATCAGGTCTGCTAACAGTTAAATATAGTAGAGAGTCAATCATACCTCTATAATATTTTAAGTCTATACTTTTACCTTCTTCATCCTTGTCAAGCTTACATGAAGGGCTCATAGGTGTGCCAATTGCTTTGGAGTTCTCCATTCCAAATCTTTTAAGTAATTCCCTTGTGTACTTGCTTTGGGTGATGGAGATTTTTTCTTTTGTTTGTTTGATTTGGAGTCCGAGGAAGAATGTAAGTTCTCTCATCATGCTCATCTCGAACTCCCCCTGCATGAGCTTCGCAAAATCTTGATAAAGAGATTCATTAGTAGACCCAAAAATAATGTCATCAACATATATTTGTATAACTAATAAATCATCTTGATTTCTTTTAATGAAAAAGGTTGTGTCTACATTGCCTCTTGAAAAACCATTATTAAGTAAAAATTTGCTTAGCCTTTCATACCAAGCCCTGGGTGCTTATTTCAAACCATATAGAGCTTTATTTAATTTAAAAATATGATTAGAAAAAGTATGATTTTCAAAATCTGAGGGTTGTTCTACATAGACTTCTTCAGCAATATATCCATTCAAAAAGGCACTTTTGACATCCATTTGAAATAATTTAAATTTCATAAAGCAAGCATATGCAAGTAGAAGTCTAATTGCCTCTAATCTAGCAACAGGTGCAAAGGTCTCATCAAAATCAATTCCTTCTTCTTGATTATAACCTTTAGCAACCAATCTTACTTTATTTCTTATTACATTTCCATGTTCATCTAATTTATTCCTAAAAACCTATTTTGTATCAATTATTGAATAATTTTTAGGTCTTGTTACTAAAGTCCATACATTATTTCTTTCAAATTGATTAAGTTCTTCTTGCATTGCATTAATCCAGTTATAATCTTTTTCAGCTTCTTCAATGGTTTTAGGTTCAAGATAAGAGACATAAGCACAATGATTGAATGTATCTTTAAGTGAATAACGAGTTCTTACCCCATGCATAGGATCTCCAATAATTAGCTCCTTAGGGTGATTGTGAACATACCTCCATTCTTTGGGTAGGTCATTTGTACCTTGAGGTTATTCTTGTTGTTCTTCACCTCCCTCATCCTGTTTGTCTTCATGTTCCTCATCATCTTGAATTGTTGAATCTTTCAGAGTGATCTCCTTCATTCCTTCTATAAGAGGATCTACATCATCAACACCTTCATTCTTCCTTGAAGGAAGATCGTTAGTTTCATCAAAGACAACATGTATTGACTCTTCTACTACTAAGGTTCTCTTGTTAAACACTCTAAAAGCTTTACTAGAGGAGGAGTAACCAAAAAAAATTGCTTCATCAAATTTTGCATCAAATTTTCCAAGTCTTTTTTTACCATTGTTTAATACAAAACATCGACAACCAAAAATATGAAAATATGCAATATTAAGTTTTCTTCCTTTCCAAAGCTCATAGGAGGTTTTCTTTAAAATTTGTCTAATTAAAGCATGATTTAATATGTAACATGCTGTGTTAATAGCTTCCGTCCAAAAGTATCTTGGAAGGTTGCTTTCACATAGCATGGTATGGGCCATTTCTTCTAGGGTTCTATTTTTTCTTTCTACTACACTATTTTGTTGGGGTGTCCTAGGTGCAGAAAAATTATGGCCTATTCCTTTTTCATCACAAAATTTTTCAAAGTCTTGATTTTCAAATTCGGTTCTATGATCACTTTGAATATTTTGAATTGAAAATTCTTTCTCATTTGTGACTTTTCGATAAAATTTAGAGAAAACTTGAAAAGTTTCATCTTTGTGTGCCAAGAAGAAAACTCATGTAAAACGAGAGAAATCATCTATAACTACAAAACCATATCATTTTCCTCCTAGACTAGTAGTTCTAGTAGGTCCAAATAAATCCATGTGCAATAGCTCTAAAGGTCTAGAGGTTGAAATAATATTTTTAGATTTAAATAAAATTTTTGTTTGTTTACCTAGTTGGCATGCATCACAGATTCTATCCTTTTTCAAAATTCAATTTTGGCAAACCAAGAACCAATTCCTTCTTAATGAGTTTTGAAAGTGAATGCATGCTAATATGTGTAAGCCTACGATGCCAAAGCCAACTAGTCTCATTAATCTTGGCATTCAAGGATACTAGGCATTGCATGTTTATCTTAGATGGATCATTCAAATCTACCATGTAAATATTACTATGTCTATGTCCAACAAATTTAATGCCTTCATTAATAGGACTAGTTACAATGCAAACAGAAGATTCAAAAATAACTTTATATCCTTTATCACAAAATTGACTAATGCTTAGTAAATTATGCTTTAAACCATCTACTAACAAAATATTTTCAATGTACTTGGAGGGAGTGATACCAATGTTACCTATACCGATGATCTTTCCTTTACCATTGTCTCCAAAGGTGACCATCCCTCCATTCTTAGCATCAAGTGTGATGAATTGGGATTCATCACCAGTCATGTGTCTCGAGCATCCGCTATCAAGATACCATTTTCTGTTTTCTCCTTGGGATGCTAGACACACCTGCAGGCAAAAGTCAAGTTTTTATTTTAGGTACCCAAGCTTTCTTGGATCCTTTTTGGTTAGTCATAATGGTTCCTTTTGGAACCCATATTTTCTTTACACTTGAGTTTACAGATTTGTTAGAAAAGCAAGTGTATGACTTGTGTCCTACTCTACCACATTTGAAGCAAGTAATATTAGAAAACTTGTTACTTGAAGATTTTACATAGATATTTTTCAGATACTTTTGTTTCTTCAAGGGGTTATAGCCAAGTCCAGCCTAATCATATACGGCCTTTTGATTTTCAACAATCATATTAAGTTTGTTTGAACTCAAGGTGAATTTTTCAACTATTGATTTTAGCTTGGCGATTTCATTCTTTAAATTTTGATTTTCTTGAATCAGGGTAGATTTTTCAATTGAAATGCTCTCATTTTATTTCAATAAAGATTGATTTTTTGATTTTAGATCTTTGTTCTTTATCCCTAGTTTCTTTAGTTCATCAATTAAATCATAAAAAGTTTCATGAAGTTCTTCAAATATAAAGTCACTAGGAGTTTCGGAATTTACCTCATTTTCATGTGCCATAAGGCACAAGTTGGCTTGTTCAGTTGAGTCTTCCTCTTCGGAGCTTGAGTCATCACTTTCACTCTAAGTGGCCATCATGGCCTTCTTCTTGTACTTCTTGGGATCCTTCTTCAGTTGTGGGCATTCGGACTTGAAGTGTCCCAGTTTCTTGCATTCATAGCAGATAAGGGGTTGGTCTTTATCCTTTTCTTTGCTCTGTTCTCCTTTTGTGAGTGATCTCTTTTTCATTCCTTGTTTCCTTTTCCTCAAAAACTTCTTGAATCTTCTGGTAATGAGTGCCATCTCTTCATCCTGTTCTTCATTTTCGGAGTCATCAGTTTCTTCATCTGGTTGAGCTGTGGATTTGAGGGCGATTGTTCTCTTCTTTTTGACTTCTTCCTCTTGATGTTGTTTCATGCTCAGCTCATGTGTCATCAATGATCCAAGAAGCTCTTCCAAAAGTAGGATGTTCAGATCTTTAGCTTTTTGGATGGCGGTCACTTTGGTTTCCCAAGTTCTTGGTAAGGATCTGAGAATCTTTCTTACAAACTCACTATTAAAATAGGACTTACCAAGACTCTTTAAACCATTTATAATATCAGTAAAGCGAGTAAACATTTTAGTTATAGACTCATCATGCTCCATTTTAAACAATTCATATTTATGCACGAGCATGTTAATTTGAGACTCCTTTACTTGATTAGTTCCTTCATGGGTTACTTCTAATCTATCCCATATTTCTTTAGCAGACAAGCAAGTTGAAATGCGATTAAATTCATTAGCATCAAGAGCACAATATAGAACATTCATAGCTTTAGCATTTAGTTGGGCCATTTTCTTATCAACCTCATCCCAATCTCTTTCGGGTTTGGCTGATTCCACACCATCAACAATTTTAGTGGGTGTGTGAGGGCCATTTACTATGATACTCCACATATCATAGTCGAGTGCTTGTATGAAGATTTTCATCCGAGCTTTCCAATAGGTATAGTTGGACCCATTGAAAAGTGGAGGTCAGTTAGTGGACTGCCCCTCAGCTAGAGAAGTGCCAACTTGAGTTGTCATAGATCTTTAGCTCTTTGATTGGTTAGATCAAAGTAGGGCTAGAGCACCGGGCTCTGATACCACTTGTTGCCCAACTATGCAACCCAAGAGGGGGGTTGAATTGGGTTTCTAAAAATTTTAAACTTAACTAATACCTTATGAAAATTGTTTAACAATAGCTAGATAAATAAAGAGAATATAGTTGATTCAAAGCTAATGGTTAAATGCAGGAAGGCAAGAGAATAAATAAGTTCTAAAGAAGAGCAATTAGGCACAACACAAATAAGTGGATTTATAGTGGTTCGGTGCCAACCTTGCACCTACATCCACTCCCCAAGCTCCTACTTGAGAATTCCAATCCACTAACTTGTATTCAACCTGAATACACTCATCGAAAACTTTGACTCTAGCTATCCCAAGCTAGTCCACTTATTTCTCGGGTACAAGCCAACCCAATACACTCCGATTCAAGGTTCGGATCAACCTTCCCTTGTTTTGGAATCCTTCCAAAATAAAAATAATAACTCAAACAGAGTATAACAATCAATAGCATAGAAAGTACAAAAGAAGCTCCTTTAATGAGCGAATGAGACTTTAAATATACTTTACTCAAAGAGAAGAAGGCTCTTTTCGATTTTCTCAAGATGGTTGGAGACTTGAATGAGCACTTGAGAAGTTGGTGAGCTTGAATTAAAAGCTTCTTGAATGCTTTGAGTGAGCTCTTGCTTAGGGCTGAAAGGTATGCTTGAAATCCTCTTTTCAAAAATCTCTCTTCTTGACGATTTCCACCTTTTTGTCCCTTTTATAACTTTAAGGAATGGTGGAGAACAATCTGGGCTGAAATAGAGCCGTTAGACCACATTAAATGAGCATTAAAAGCACTTAAAATGGGTTAAAAACTAACCATTGCAGAACTTTCCCGTCACAGGGGTCGACTCATGGGTCGACTCATGCTCATGGGTCGACTCATGGGTCGACCTATGTGGAAAAACAGTAGAAAACAAAGGTTCTATAACTTTGGCCTAAAAATAGCAGAGGTTGACTCATGGGTCGACTCATGCCTGAGGGTCGACCCATGGGGTCGACTCACAGACTGTGCCAAAATAGTGCCAGCTAAAAAATCTGCGCGCCAATCAGCTCATTGTGCCATGAGTCGACTCATGGGATCGACTCAAATCTTTCAATCATGAATATCTTTCAAAATACATATCCAAAAACTATAAAATTTTCACCAATGGATCACAAATCTTTTATTCTAGCACTTGATGCTTTTAAATCAGAGTTTGGTAAAATTATGATTTTGCTCCTGAAATTGCAATAAGTCTTTTTCAAGCAAAAATCATTAGTACCCCTTCAAATGCTTTGTAATCATCAAAATCAATCTAAGGAGCAACACACTCTTTCCAATAAAGGTGACAAGTTAATGTTAGATGTATGTCCTAGAAGTCAATATGGCTGATACACTGTAATAAATCTAGAAAATAATTTTATACTTAATATATTGATATGATCAATAAAAAGATAAATTTTTTTTCATTCAAGTGTGATGTGTCCTTGAATCATCCATGAAATTAGTTGTGATACATATTCTCAAAGTATTGAGAATTAGAGACATGTATATAATTCCTAAATACTCTTGATCATAGGATCATCATGAGGATGGTGATTGGTCCAGATAGACTGATGCACAATCACTTTTTTCAGGATAGATGAGTTTCTGATCTACTGTGTAGAGACACAGGATGACGAGTGTGGATGGTTGTTAGAGAAGAACTAGTACTAAGCTTGACCATACGAGAGATCACATGAATTTTTATTCGATCGTCAGTGATTATCTCGATGCTATAGTTATGTGACTAATCTTTTGACTTGAGATGGTACTGCTACTCGCAGTGTGACTGCTGAAGTTTGACTGACACATAAATATGGGTCTTAATGAGCCCTTGTAGTAGATGTTGGTGACAGTTGATCCACTGTAAGAGTGGGGTACGCATCAAGATAGGATCTATCGACCTTGATTGAGAGGAGTAGTCCTATGAAATTTGAAAGGCTAAGTCTAAAAATCTATGGCCATAGTAGTGTGATTGATGAAAAAGTATTTTCATAGAAGTCACAACTGGACTTAAGCTAATCAAATCTATCATATGACTGATATTGAGGTTTGACAATTTATCCATGACCTACCATCTAATCGAAACTCACGATAGAGGGACTGAATCACACGTTAACTTCACTTAGAGATTCATTTCAGTTCTATTGGATTGCCACTATATATTGCTAGGTGTCACTGATGGATTGTGAGAGAGCCTAGGATTATTCTAGATCGACAATCCTTGTTGAGTTAGCGTAAAATTATTTCGATCCATTGAAAAGAGTTTCAATGATACAATGATAGAGATCATTGTATATCTCACTACTAAATAGAATTGAATCTATAAGGTCACACAACAAAGAGATTAGGTCTGAAATTAATAATTAAACTTATGAAGTGTCAATTGGATTTAGAGAAACCTATCGAGTTTATAATAATCTTGCTAGCACATGGTTGGATCCAATTTCTCTTTTACTTGAAATTACTTATTTAATAAGATAATTTTAACTTAATTGCCTGCTAATAACCTATATGAATAAGATTCATGAGACTCCAATTGTGGGGTGTCTAAAGTTATGGATCATATAATTAAGGGTGCAAGTCCCTAATTAATTCTCTTGATAGTTATTTTTGGGCACCACCTTGATTTGATCAAGTTGGGTGTGTCCATTGATTAGAAGACTTTTAGATCTCTTATGGGGCATCTCTTGGGTGTGTTTTGGGGTGTCTAATTATGAGTGCTAAGTCTTCAATTATTGGCATCTAATGGGCTTCCTAATGTAAGTTGGATAATTTAAGTTAATAGGAATCCTAATGCAAGTAGATCTTGTATTATGAGATTGAATAGGATTTAATCCTCATGCCTATTTAAAGAGACCTCCCATAAAATCCCTAGAGCATCCAAACTAGCAGCCTCTCATGCCCAAAGGCTCTCCCGATGCCCTCTCTTCCTCTCTCTTTCTCTTCTCTTGGGCGTTCTACATGCCTCATCCCTTAGGATGCGAGTCTCAAGGAGTTCCACGCCCAAGGTGTTGGGTGTCCCATAATTTACTAGTTGCTGGTATTTTCTAGTAGCACAAAGTAAGAAGAAACTCTAGAGAAGAGGAGAAGAAGAAGATCAAAGAAAAAGATCAAGTGTTGATCGCGATCCAGACTTTATTCAGATTCAGCAGGTTGAATTTTGAGAGAACCAAAATTCAGATTAAAGAGGACTATTCTAGACCGATCTCGAGTAGATACTTATAGAGGTCGGATGCTTGTACGGTTAAGAGAGAACTTCTTCTCTTTCAGATTTAGATTTGAAGAAAAGAATTACAAAACAGGTATGTGATTTGATCACAATCTGAATTTCAGTACATATCAATTTCAACATATGAGATAGATCCATATGGTCTTATATTTTCATGCATGCATAATTTAGATTAAAATTATTTTAGTCTTATTATCCACTGTGGTGTTTAGAAAATAAAGTTTTGAAACACATTTACATGCACCAAACCCTAAATTACAACAGTGGTATTAGAGCCATGGATTTTCATATGCTAAATTTTGATATACATATTTTTGAAAAAATTTTAAAATCAAATTTTTTTCTTGATACATGAGATGTATAGATGGATCTTCTAATTTAAAATTTGATTTTATATTTAATTTTAGAATATATAGTTGATATGTAATTGCATGCATAGATTTAAATTTTGATCTAGAAAAAGTTTTAGTTCATGTTCATGTGATACATAGATGCATGCATAAAATCTAAAATTTTTGTATGATCTGAATTTTGATTCATATATATGATATATGATTACATATTTAGATCATAAATTTACTTTTAATCTAATCTATGATTAGTATATGAGATATATGATATCCTTTTAAGATCTGAAATTTTATTTAGATCTAATTTTACATGCATATATATGATATATGTTTGTACGTTAAAATCTGAAAATTATTTTAAAACTTACTTTTATGTAATAAATTTAGATCTAAAATATAATTTTAGAATCTAAAATTTATATTTGTGCATGAAGATTTTGGTCATGAGAAAACCATAAATTAGGTCATGTGATAGGATTGTATTTAAGATTTTTGATTTGAGTCATATGGATCTAACTCGATTAAGCAATTGATCAAATCAAGTCAAGTATTGATAAGGGTTAGATTAATTAAGTTAATAATCATACAATTATGGTTGATCAAATTGATTGAATGCCATATATAGAATCAATTAACCTAAGGACCTAATTTGGCTCGTTGGTTTAAGCCTGATTCGCTAGAGCTAACCAATTCTGATCAATCGACCTATTGGTGTCTAAGGCAAGTTAATGAGATATGGTTATTTAATTGGTTCTGTTAGCCAATTTGGCTAATTTATTAGTGTCTTAGGAAGGCAATGGGGGGACCCCATCGATCTTCACTTACCTAATCAATTTGAAAGATTGGGTTTGGAATTAGATTGCTTGGCAATCTGTTTAGCCGATATCAGTTAGATCGATCATATGATGACTGATTAGATGAGACTTAAATCTAAATCTTTTCATAAATATTAAGTATATAGGTCTTCCATCGTTGTAGATGTGCAGACGTGCTACCGACGTTGATTATTCTTGACTGATTACAGTGGTTCAATTGTATCGAAAATATGCAACCACTCTATTAGCAAAGAGTTGCTCTAGGATAAAGATGAGGTTGGACCTAATAACTGTTAGATGAGGGATCCAATAATAGCCTTACACCTTCTTGTGAACGATGGGTCAGGCTTAACTAAGAAGTATGGGCAATAACTGTTAGATGAGCCCACATGACTAAGAGATCAAGTTGCTGCAACATGTTTAATGAATCATCTAGATAAAGAGTTGCCTATGCATCGGTGTGCATGTTACCAATAACTGTTAGATGAGGTGCATGTCATCGGTGGGACCGCAGCACCCACTAAGAATCCTTTGTCACGTTAGAATTTTTGTTTCCTTCTCAGAGAGTGGAGGGATCTGATAAATTAGTGGGAGCCATTGTTTATATCTTAAAGTTTCTAGAAGTAAATATAAATATTAAGTATAAAAATTTAACTCGAATCTCTACTGTCACAGTTAAACCACAATGTCAGCCTCAAACCCTCTAGCCTGCATCTTTAAAACCAATCGTTTGATCGATACCAATTACAAAGATTGGCTCAAAAATCTTAAGATTATCCTGACCTCAGAAAAGTTAAGCCATGTTCTTGATCAGGATCCCATAATGCTATCAAAGCATCCCATTGCTGAGCAAAGAGCTACTTTGAGAAGTGGACGGATGAAGACAGTCGGGTCAAGTGCTATGTGCTGGCATCCATGTCAAATGAGTTACAAAGCCAGCATGAGCTTATGCCCACTGCCCAGGCCATGATTACTTACCTACAAAAGTTGTATGATGAGTAGAGCTGTATTGTACGCTTTGAAGTGTCCAAAAGACTCTTCAATCTGAGATGCATGAGGGATAGTTTGTCCATGAGCACTGTATGACAGTGATCAAGGATATTGAGGAGCTTGTGAAGCTCAGGCTAGAAATGCAAAAGGAATTACAGATAGATCTGATCCTTCAATTCCTTACCAGTTCATATAGTCAATTCATTATGAATTTTTATATGAACAAACTTAACTGCACTATTTCCGAACTTGTTGACATATTGGTCACTACGGAGGGTACCTTGAAGAGTTCAAGGGGCACTGTTCTTGCTGTGGAGCAGACTTCTTCTTCCAAGAAAAAGTCTATTGGAAGGAAGAAGGTTAAATCTACAAAGAAGTAAAAGAAAGAGAGCAAGCCGAAGAAGGATGGTCCAAAGGCAGCTGAGGCAAAGAGAAAGTATTTTCACTATCATGCTGAAGGCCACTGGAGAAGGAATTGTCCTAAATACTTGGAGAGCCTAAAAATAAAAAAAAAATGATAAACCTTCTGAAGGTATGCTCATAATAGAATCTAACCTTATCATTTCTTCTACTTCTAGTTGGATATTAGACTTTGGCTTGAGTGCTCATATATGTACCTTAATACAGGGTCTGATAGAAAGTAAGAGGTTGAGAGAAGGTGATATGATCCTTCGAATTGGCAATGGAGCAAAAGTTGCTACAGGGGCCGTTGGTATTTACCCTCTTTGATTACTATCTGATGTTAGATTAGATTTGAAAGACTGTTATTATATTCTTGTAGCCAGTCGAAATTTAATTTCCATGTCTGTGCTAGCATAGAAAGGTTTTGAAATTTATTTCAATAAAGACTTTTATTTTATTTATTTATAAAATAAATTGGTTGCATAAGATCTTTTAATTGACAGTCTTTATCGCTTGCTTTTGATGCGAATGTGAACCTAAATAAGCAAATAGTGAGTGCCATAGGCCAGAAGAGATCCATAGATAAAATTAATCAGAAGTACTTGTGGCACCATAGACTAGGCCATATTGGAGAGGACAGAATGAATAAACTGAAAAAGGATGGGATCCTTGGCACTCTTAACCCAAAGTCATATTCAGCTTGTGAATCCTACCTTCGAGGAAAGATGGTCAAGTTACCCTTTGTAGGACATGAGAAAAGGGCCACAGAGCTACTTGCCCTGGTACATACCGATGTGTGTGGGCCATTTGATATGCAGGCCAAGAGTGGTTATACCTACTTCGTTACCTTTATCGATGATCTGTCTAGGTACGGGTATGTGTATCTTATGAACCACAAGTCTGAGGCCTTTGAAAAGTTCAAGAAATTCAGATATGAAGTAGAAAAATAGACAGGCAAACTCGTTAAGGTTCTTCAATTTGATCGAGGAGGTGAATACCTTAGTCAAAAATTTTTAGGATATCTTAAGGACAATGGCATAGTCTCTCAGTGGACCTCTCTTGGAACGCCTCAGCTCAATGGGATATCGAAAAGGAGGAACATGACCTTATTAGATATGGTTCGATCCATGATGAGCTTCACTGATCTACTCTTATTTCTTTGGAGACATGCTTTGTTAACTGCTATTCACTTATTGAATAGGGTTCCATCAAAGTCTGCTCCTACCACATTGTATGAGATATGGTTCGGTAAGAAGCCAAGTCTAGGTTATCTCAAGACTTGGGGATGTCTAGCCTATGTTAAGAGACAGATGGCGGATAAGTTAGAAGATAGATCTATTATAGCTCACTTTATAGGATATCCAAAAAAATCTATGGGATACTATTTCTACTTTTCACAAGATCACAATGTGATTGTGAGTCAAAATATCATATTCTTAGAAAAATAGTTTATCCAGAATGATGGTAGTGGGAGGTTAGTGGAGCTCGAAGAGAAAGTCTCTGAAGAGCCCAGAGCTATAGATCCTCAGAAATTCGTAGTCCATAAGCTAGTAGTTGATGTTCTTCTACCACCTCATAGATCTAACAAAGTCTCTCGACCTCCTGAAAGGTACATAGATATGCTTATGAAGGAAGTAAAGAAACTGTTCTTTATGGGATATAAGGGTCATATTGATGATCCGAATACCTTTGATGAGGCAATGTCTGACATCGATTTCGAAAAATGGTTATATGCTATGAAGTCAAAAATTGACTCGATACACTCGAACCAAGTTTGGACTTTAGTGGATCCTCCTGAGGGTATCATACCCATTAGGTATAAATAGATCTATAAAAGAAAGATCGATGGTAAGGTAGAGATCTATAAAGCTAAGCTTGTGGCTAAAGATTATAATCAGTGCAAGGGCATTGACTATCAGGAAACTTTCTCTCGTTCGTAGTCATACTTAAATTCATCTGCACTCTGCTTGCTGTTGCGGTTTACTATGATTATGAAATTTGGTAGATGGATGTGAAAACTATTTTTCTGAATGGTTATCTTCAGGAAGATATCTATATAGAGCAGCCTATGGGTTTCACGTCTGGTGATGGTGATCACAGAGTCGGCAAGCTGCAAAGGTCCATATACAGATTAAAGCAAACTTTTCAAAATTAGAACCATCATTTTGATGAGGCAATCAAATCGTTTGATTTCATCAAAAATGAAGAGGAACCTTATATGTTCAAGAGGGTCAGTAGGAGTGCGATCACCTTCTTCGTATTGTACATGGATGATATTCTCCTCATTAAGAATGACATCCGATACTGACCATGGTCAAAAGATAGTTGTCCAATGAATTCTCCATGAAAGACTTAGGGGAAGCATCCTATATTCTCAGAATAAAGGTCTATAGAGATAGACTTAAATAAATGCTTGGTCTGTCACAAAAGCTATACATAGAGAAGGTGATGAAGAGGTTCAGCATGAAAAACTCCAAGAGAGATTTTTTTACCTCTTAGGTATGGTATTAGTCTCTCCAAGATGATATGTTCGACCATATCTGAGGAGATATAGCATATGAGTAGGATTTCTTATGCTTCGACGATAAGGAGCCTCATGTATGCCATGCTATGTGCTCGACCTGATATTGTCCTTGTCATAAGTGTCACGAGCAGGTATCAGTCGAATCCAGATGAGGAGCACTGGATAGCTGTGAAGAACATTCTTAAGTACTTAAGAAGGACAAAGAATTTGTTCTTGATCTTTGAAGATGATTCTGAGTTGCGAGTCGAGGGCTATACTGATTTAGACTTTATGTCTGATCCTGAAGATAGAAAATCTACATCAGGGTACATGTTCATTTGTAATGGTGGCACAGTTAGCTGAAAGAGTTCCAAGCAACCCATCATAGCGGATTCGACCATGGAGGCTGAGTACGTCGCTGCTTTGGATGCTGCAAAGGAAGGCTTCTGGTTTAAAAAGTTCATTACAGAACTTGGGGTTATGACATCGGATGCCATACCACTGTACTGCGACAACAATAGAGCCATAGCACTAGCTAAGGAGTCGAGATCTCATCAAAAATCGAAGCACATCGAGCAATATTTTCATATCATACACGACTATCTCAAAAGGAAATATGTCGAGGTGTGAAGAGTAGACTCTGTAGACAACGTGGCAGACCTACAGACTAAGTAGTTGAGCCAAGTAAAAATGAAAGTCTACCTTGAGAAGATGGGACTTAGATTTGTGGTCAATTGACTTTAGTCCAAGTAGGAGATTGTTAGATGTATATCCTAGAAGCCAATATGACCGATACATTGTAATAAATCTAAGGTATAATTTTATACTTAATATATTGATATGATCAATAAAAGGATAATTTTTTTTCATTCAAGTGTGATGTGTTTTTGAATCATCCATGGAATTAGTTATGATACATATTCTCAAGGTGTTGAGAATTAGAGACATGCATATAATTCCTAAATATTTTCAATTATAGGATCATCATGAGGACGGTGATTGATTCGGATAGACTGGCACACAAATCACTTCCTTCAGGATAGATGAATCTCTAGTCTACTGTATAGAGACACAAGATGATGAGTGTGGATAGTTGTTCGAGAATAACTAGTATTGAGCATGACCATATGAGAGATCACATGAATTTCTATTCGATCATCAGTGATTATCTCGATACTGTAGTTGTGTGACTGGTCCTTTAATTTGAGATGGTACTATTGCTCATAGTATAGCTACTAAAATTTGACTAACACATAAACATGGGTCTCAATGAGCCATTGTAGTGGATGTTGGCGACAGTTGATCCACTGTAGGAGTGGGGTGTGCATCAAGACAGGATCTATCGACCTTGATAGAGAGGAGTAGTCTAATGAAATTTGAAAGACTAAGTCCAAGAATCTATGGTCATAGTAGTGTGACTGAGGGAAAAGAGTTTTCATGGAAGTCACAACTGGACTTGAGCTAATCGAATCTATCATATGATTGATGTTGAGGTTTGATGATTTATTCATGACCTACCATCTAGTCAGAACTCACGATAAAGAGATTGAATCACATGTTAACTACACCTAGAGATTCATTTCAGTTCTAATGGATTGCCACTACATACTGCTAGGTGTCACTGGTGGATTGTGAGAGCTCACTAGGATTGATCTGGATCGACAATCCTTGCTGAGTTAGAGTGAAATTATTCTGACTCATTGAAAAAAATTTCAATGATATAATGATAGAGATCATTATATATCTCACTACCAAATAGAATTAAAATTATGGGGTCACACAATAAAGAGATTAGGCCTGAAATTAGTAATTGAGCTTATGAAGTGTTAATTGGGTTTAGAGAAATCTATTGGGTTCATGATAACCTTGTTAGCACATGGTTGGATCCAATTTTTCTTTCAATTGGGATTACTTATTTGATCAGATAATTTTAACTTAATTACCTGCTAATAACCTACATGAATAAGATTCATGAGACTTCAATTATTGGGTGTCTAAAGTTATGGATCATATAATTAAGGGTGCAAGTCCCTAATTAATTTTCTTGATAGTTATTTTTGGGTGCCACCTTGATTTGATCAAGTTGGGAATGTCCATTGATTAGAGGACTTTTAGATCTCTTATGAGGCATCTCTTGGGTGTATTTTGGGATATCTAATTATGGATGCAAAGGCTCCAATTGTTGGCACCTAATGGGCTTCCTAATGTAAGTTGGATAACTTAAGTTAATAGGAATCTCAATGCAAGTAGGACTTGTATTATGAGATTGAATAGGATTCAATCCTCATACCTATTTAAAGGGACCTCCCCTAAGATCTCTAGAGCATCTAAACTAGCAGCCCGTCACATCCAAAGGCTCTCCCGATGCCCTCTCTTCCTCTTCCTTTTTCTTCTCTTGGGCGTTCTGCACGCCTCATCCCTTGGGACCCGAGTCCCAAGGAGTTCCATGCCCAAGGTGTTGGGCGTCCCATAATTTGCTGGTTGCTAGTGTTTTGTAGCAGCATAAAGTAAGAAAAAATTTTAAAGAAGAGGAGAAAAAGAAGATCAAGGAGAAAGATCAAGCGTTGATCGTGATCCAGACTTCGTTCAGATTTAGCAGGTTAAATTTTGGAAGAATAAAAATTCAGATTAAAGAGGATTGTTCTAGGCTGATCCCGAGTGGATGCTCGTAGAGGTCAGATGCTTGTGTGGCTAAGAGAGAACCTCTTCTCTTATAGATCGAGATTCGAAGAAAAGGATTGTGAAATGGTATGTGTTTGATCACAATCTGAATTTCAGGACATATCAATTTCAGCATATGAGATAGATTCATGTGATTTTATATTTTCATGCATGCATAATTTAAATTAAAATTATTTTAATCTTATTATCTACTATGATATTTAAAAAATAAAATTTTGAAATACATATGCATACACCAAATCCTGAATTACATCAGTTAACTATGCCAAAGGCAAGCTTCAGTGACATTATCTAATCTAGAGTGCTAGTTAGACATGTGCTTTATGCGAACAGGCTATGGTACTGAGTTTATGTCATTTTTAATTATCCACTCATTATTACAGTATCATTCACAATAATATCACAATAATCATTCTTAGTGACACTATCAATAAGATTGGACAGAAGTGACAATCACTTAAAATGACATCTTCAGGATTGAAAAATAAGCTTGACGAATCCTAATGTTAAGATAGGAACAGACTTCCATCTCTTATATTTAGGAGTCTCTGACCATTTTTAAACCTTCTACTATCCTAAAGTCTTTTACAACTATTTACAAACATGACTTATGCTGTCGGTATCCTTTACTCAGGTTGTAGTATTACCAATAGAGAAACTTCAAGGAGTTATCATATAACTAACTTGACCAGCAATCATTTGTTGATTTTTCTTTCAAGCCTGTTTGGGCTAGTCTTAGACTTCTTAATTAATTAGCTCAAAAACTATACTCAACTTCTGATACTGGCTATTGAAGTTAGGTCTGATAACGTTGTCACTGTCTAACAATGAACAGAATGATAATTTTCTAGTCATTTCTAAAAAGAGAATAATTGATTTATTGATATATGAACTATTTTAAACCTAGAGATTTGAATTTTAGTCTAAAGGTTCTCCTACTATTTTATACGAATTAGTAGCCTCTACCTCCAATTCAAAAAATTATTTTAATTTTTTAGTGGGTGCTAGAATCTACATAGACTATATTTGGGCCTGAGTGTGACTCGACCAACCCTAGTACATCCATGGATAGGTTCTTAACCAATTATTTCTCCAAATAATTTCTAACAATCAAATTTTGCCCCAGATATCTCTTCAGCAGGCATGTGGCGCCTCCACTGCAAAACCTGATTAGGTCCAACCATTAACATGACTACAATAAGTACATCCAACAAATGAATATCCAGGTCCGAGTGTGGCTGGGCCAACCTAACCATTGATCTGAAGGACACAACAAGATAGTCATATGATGAATGATAATTTCAATATCCAATAGACATCAGGTGTGTGGCACCTCCAATGCCTATTTAGAATATTGGACGTATTATTATGCACCTTAATGGGAGGCTATGATTCAATTATCTCCATAACTGGCTCATTTTATGGACCTAATAATTTAAAAAATTTGGTTAATATATTTTAGACGACATCAGTTGACCTGCAAGTCATAAATCCTTTCACTGACTTCATCAAGTCATGAAAAGAACTAGTGACTAGCGGGTCCAACCGACACATCATAAATCCTTCCACTGACTTCACCAAGTCATGAGAAAGACTAGAGACAAGTCGGTCCAATCGACAAGTCGATCCAAGGTACCTAAATTAGTCATACTGATTAATCTTAACGATATGGGTCAACTCGAGTCACTTAGTGATCTAATCAGTTGAATGACTCGGAATCAACCATTGAGCCACAATCAAGATCTATTTAGTTTAATCAAAGATACAGACTCGACCAACTACAACTATTATATTTGATCTAGAGTATTCTTGACCTAATCTAAATGAACTATTAGTTAGATTTGATCAACTACTCTTTTTAATCTATTAAGTCTTTGATTCTAACCTTAGGTCTAACCCAATTAAAAGGACCTGATTTAAGCTAACCCATGCCTCATATTTTATGTAATGTCATTAGATCTTTAATCATAATTTTAGATCTAAAATATATTTCTTAATTCTTAATTAAGTATAGCATTAACATGGGGTTAAGGTTATTAATTCAAACTATTTTAATTTTATAAAATAATTTTACATCATTTTATGCAAAATTTTCTATTCTGAAAACTAGATCGGCTCATTCCTGAACTGAGTTGGCTCACTTCAGTGGGTCAATTAGTTTGATACTTGATTGACTAACTGATCATGAACAGTAACCACTACTGTTCGGATTGAGTCAACTAGATCAGATCAATCAGCACTGAGCTGAATAAATCAGGAGACTAGGTCGACTCAGTTCAAAATTGAGTCAGCTCAGTTGGCATACCAACAGGTATCACATAGTTTCAAATCTGAAAATTCTCGCATACACTGAAATAAAATCAATCATAACAAACTTTTAGATCATATCTAAATATGTTATGATTTTAAATTTTATTTTTTATGATTAAAATAATTTTAATCATACAGATTAGATATTCTATTTTTCATATAACATAAGTTTTGTATCACATACAATAAATCCTAGGATTTTAATATTTAAGATTTTGTAGAAAAATAAATTCTTCTTTTCACACTTCTTCATGGGATTAAATCGCATGGCACCCCTACACGCCATAAGAGCACTCTATTGAATAGGAAGAGAGAGCCTTTAAATCTTTGTTGCTTCTATAATTAGACGGCCTGGTGATCAATCCAATCCAAGTACTTGCTAATCGGATCATCTAATCTACTCACATATCATATATGCAAAAATTTAGATTTAATCTAAATTATATCAGATCTAATTTTTATATTAGATCATATCAAAAATTAGATCATAACACATCTCAAGCATTACTAAATTTAGATTTTAACTCTATATGCATATATGTTCGTATCATAACGAACCTTCGCTCTGATACCAGTTGAAGAGAAGTGTGGTGATTTTGTGCATGCATTTTTTAAATTTTACAGTGAAACATACATATTTTAAATAATTTAATCTATAATACATGCATAGATCAAATCTAAAACTATCAAACAGGATCCATGATATGAACTAATATATATATATAAATATAAAATCTAAAATTTAGCAAGTATAGATCACATCTATATCAAATCAGATCATATCTGAATTATATTTAGATCATTTCTAAATATAAATTGAGTTCAAAACTCTATATCTGAGCATAAATAGTAGATCACCATATTTGAAATACATGATAGTTAGTTTTTTGTGATACTCAATAGTCGCATATGTGTCCGATCTCTATAAGTATCCACACGAAGTCCTTGTGCTGATCGATCTCCCCGAGTGAGCTAGGTCGCGAAGACACCATGCTCTTTGTTGATCTAAGAGGAACATGAAAAAGATAAAAAATAAAGAGATCCTCTCCTTTTCTTTCTGGATCTATGCATTAAATCTTTATGATAGAGATCAAGAGAAGAACCCTTTCTTCTCAATTCTTCCACGCACAAGATAGAACCTTTCTCTCTTCCTTTCATACCTTTAAGAAGAAATTTTTTTTTAATTTTTTATGATAAAAATTAGATCTAATTTGATTTTTTATATAAAATATAACATGAAGTCCTAAGCTTCAAAAGAACCCAAAAGAGAGATCCAAGAGAAGAACCATTCTTCTCTCTTCTTCTCCCTTTTCTCCTTGATTTAGAGCCCAAGGAAATCCCAAACATCCAATCAATTTTTTTGATATTTATTCTCTAAATTTTTATATTAAAAATTAGATCCAATCTAATTTTAATCTTAGAGAAAACTAAAAAATAAATTTGGGAGAAGAACTCCTTCTCCGAGACTACGCACTAGAAAGAAGCCTTTCTTCTTCCTTCTTTTCCTCTTGTTAGGAAGAACTTTTCTTCTCCAGTTTTCTACTGTAGAACTAACAAGAGGAGCTCTCTTTGATGCCTTGAAATTAATAGCAAACTCTCACAAAATCTCTTCCAAAGAGGGGAGAGAAGAGGGGCTTCATGCATGGAGTTATGGGGCGTCAAACCCTGGGATGCCTCCTCCTCTTTTTTTCTTTTGGGTGACACATGAGAGGGAGGGACACCCCTTTTTTCTTCATGGAAGAGAGAAGAACGTGGCTCTTTATAATGGATATGGGTTTTCTTATGTTAAAACATAAGAGAGGCATGGGATCTCTTAAATAGATGGGTTATGAGTTGGTTCAGCCCTATTCCAAATAAGACTCATAAATCTTGTTTCAACTCTAACTAATTCTTGGACCCAATCCTAACTAATTTAAGAATTAGTTATAATAAACTAACTAATTACCCAATTATGAAACTAATTAGACCCCAATCCAATTAGAAAATTAGTTAGATTAAAATCCTATTGATCCAGGGATTGATTCTTGGATATTTTTCTTTTCAGAAAAGCATTTGATAATAGGGCTTGATCCAATCAAGCCTATTATCCAATAGGATTTGATCTAATCAAAATTTATATCAAACTAAATTAAATCTTATTCAACTCAAAATTTAATTTGCATTCTTAAGATTAATTAGAACAAGCCCTGTTATCCATAAGGCTGCATCTAATCAATCCAAAGCAAACCTAACTGAATCCAATTCAATTAGATCTGATCTAATCTCCATTGCTCAATCAAATTGATTCAATAACAATCATTTTATTAATTAATTATTTTTTTAATTTATCAATCATTAGTAAATAATTTAGTACAATCTTTGCACAGGATTAATCATCAATCATATTGATAATTAAATCTTTCAGTGATTAATAATCATCGATTAGCCATTTGATTAGATAGATACTTCTATATGTGTGATCCCATAGGTTTGAACCTAAGCTGGTAGTACAAAAATTAATTTTTGTACTAATCGAAGCTACCATCTAGCAATGATTTTTGATGTCTGGATAGATCGAATGTATGTCCAACAATACTCTAGAACTCATGTGGATATAGTTATCATATAATTCATCTTTTTGATACTTGATGCTCAAGGATGACTTAAGGTTAAACTAATCTAGGAAGAGTGGTTCACATTGTGTCTCAACCTCAAAAATCTCATGACTCCTCACTAGGACTACTTAGGCTAAAGTTTTATTAAATTGAAATACAGTGATGCATCATTCTCAATTTTACTTGGAACGATCAATCCCATCTTGACTCGCACTCAGATTTCATAAGTAGTTGACTATCTCCAGAAATCTTTCATCACCAACTTAGAAATTCGGATAGTCGGGCACCAAAGCATGTGAGTTGCTTGTAAGTCACCGAGGCAGCCTTAGATCAGAGAGACACATATACCCATATCTCATCAGAGTAACCCTTGACAGCAGAGTACTCCGAAGGTGGTTACACTCAGTGAAATATACTCCTACGTATCATCCATACGCTATACCCATGTCACCACATATTTTGATTAAGAGGACAACCAACTAATATGGCACACAACTATCTATACTCAGTATAATTATCATCCTTATAATAATTGTCTCATTTGATTGCGAGCAAGATTTAAGAACCACACGATAAGTTCTCCTTTATCATTTTGAAAGTAGCTCTAAAGACTTCATCATAATATATGAGTTCTATTTAGGAAGATGTATTCCTTATGATGAATCTGTCAGATAATATTTATCAATTTTATAATTCATATACTTATATGGAGCACAATCATTTATAACCTAGATGATTGACTTTAGGACATATTTTTTAATAGTCCTTTCTCACTTAAAACTCTTTCAGGATAAGGTAGGAAACTAATTAAATTTAGACCTAATCCAATTAGGTCAAAGACAATAGGTTAAGTCTAGTTCAAATACTCTGAACTAACCTAATTAAAAATTTAGGTTAATATAATGTGCTAGCATATCAAATTAATACATAAAATTTATAATAAATTTTAATTAAATCAAACTAATATTAAATTTCAAAATGTGTGATCCATTGAGTTTCATATCTAGCCAGCAGTGGACTCAGGCTCATGACCTAAACCAAATCAATTGAATTAGGTTAATCTAATTGCACCAATTAATTAAAACTCTTTCTAATTAATTTTTAAATTAAACTCCTTTCATTCTTGTATTGCCTATCCAAACAACCCAAGAGAGGGGTGTGAATTGGGTTTTTTAAAACTTAAAATAAGTACATGCTAAATTAATTATTTTGTCTTTAATGTAATTATGCAGTGAATGTAATGTATGGATGAAGGAATGAAGAAAGCAAGTACATACACAAATACAAGAGGATTTTTATAGTGATTTGGTGCACACCCAGCACCTGTGTCCACTCTCCAAGTAAGACTCCTAAAAATTTCACTATAATCTCTCAAGATTATAGCTGGATAGTTTTAACTGGGCTCACTATCCACAAATTCAGTTGGTTTTTCCTTTGGTTCACCAACCACAATCTTTACACACCTTGACTTAGGCCACAAAATCTAATTATAGGGATGGATTAAATCTTTTCCTTAGTTTTAGGCCCTGCTGAAACTAATTACAGTAGATAGAAAAAAATAGAAAGTTTACAATAAGTATAGCTCCTTGGTTGAGTAGATTTTATTGTCGATGTAGCTCAGTTGTTGTAATCTTAATGCTTAGAGTTAATACTCTTCAATGACTCTTCAATGCTCTTAAAGAATCAAGAAATATTTGGATGGGAGTAGGTGACCTCTCCTGAATAATTAAAATTCAAAAAATTCTCTTTCTTTCAATGAAATAGTTACTTCTTAAATGTTCCTCTTGCTTCTTTTTATATCTTGAGCATTTCCATAAGTTTGAAGTGATTGAAGCTCAAAACTAGTTGTTTCTTACCGTTGGAGGCAAAATATAGCCATTAGGAGCTTTGACATGCCAAAAAAATCATATCTGGAAACTAGCCATTGAGACTGTCAGACACCTTCGAGTCAGCTTGGATTGACTTCGAGTCAGTTCGATCAATAATTTTCAAGAATCAAGCCTTCTTTTGACTGATAGAGCTGGCTCAGATTATTCTTCGAGCTAGCTCGACAGCTTCTATTAGAAATTAACTTTTTATTTTTCTGATAGAGCTAGCTCGGATCTGTCCTCGGACTGGCTCAGCTCTCAGAATTTAAAAAATAGCCTTTTTGTCACCTTAAGAGAGCTGGCTCGGATCTACCTCAAGCTGGCTTGACTGTGTGTCAAGCCTAATTATTGAACCCGTGCTGTGTCAGAGTCGGTTCGGTTGCTAACAGAGTCAGCTCGACTTGCTCAAACTGATTTTTCTTGAGCCAAAGCTCTCCAAACTTGATTTTTTTCTCACTTTGTTCAAAGAGCTCTCTTTCTTCCAATCTTTACAATACTTTAAAAATATATTAGTAATTATGTACTTCAATGTTTGGCATCATCAAAATCACTTAAGGAGTCAACAATCTTTCCCTTTTTGATGATGATAAAATATTGAGCACTCATTAAAGAATAATTACTATGATCAACATATACAATATGTACAAGTAATTACAAGGCAGTCAAATGCTTTAAGTTTTCAAATTTCTTAGATTATCAATAATGCTCCCCCTTACATTGTGCTTGAATTGTTTGCAAGTTCAACTTTAAGTTTCAATCACACTCATTGTGCTCCCCCTTAGATTATGCTAAAATAAAAAAAAATATATTGTTACATTAGCTTAAGTTTTCATTTTTACAGTCTTAAGTTTCAATGCATTGTCTATTTCTTTGCTAACTCTCTCTCTTTTTGTCATCATCAAAATCATATGAGAATTAGAATGAGGTCATTGATAGATTTACCTCTTCAATTTAATTTCTATGCTAGACTTGCTCATTTAATTTAATATAATTTTGATTAAAAATTTCTTACAATGTGTGTTGCTGGTCTAGAGTATTTAAGTTAAAAGTAGATAGTCATAAAGAATATTTACATGAAACATTCAGAATAAGACACAAGTAGACAAAGAAGATAAAAAAGGAAAATATATATTAATCATTAGCTTCAGTATAGATTTGTATTGCTTACAAAATGAGGCTATTCAAACAATACAACATCCATTACAAAAAAAGAATAGCCAAAAGATGTAGCTAGATATAGGATAATCTACAGTAAAGACTCTAGTCTTCATCTGGCAGTTCTTCTATAACAGGATCAGAGAGATAGGATGATGAAGAGAAATGGGCTGATGCTTTGCTCCGGGTGTGAGCAAAAGGTCCGAGATGAAGGGGAGGAAAGCCAGTGCCAGGTCTGACAGTGGCACTGAAGGAGGTCTAAGAGTGGAAGGGTGGGGCTAGCTAGTGGAGGATCTGGACTTGGTGGAGGGTGAGAAAATTCGAGACCAAATCTGACCCAAATGCTCCTAAACTCGATTAAGTGTAGTGACAAAAATCTCTATGCTGGTCGGTTGAGAAATCATGATCTCTTCAGCTCATAAAAGAATTTTAGCAATCTCTCCCTTTAACTGATCAACCTCCTCAGCTGTCCCAAGCTACCTCTTCTAAAAAATTTCCAAGCTTTGGAATAAATTGTTGATCTGCTAGCTTAATGAATTAAAAAAGTCCCTCAGCAGATGTCTTCTGCTCATCAAGACTCCGTGATATGTACTATTGAAGAGCTAAAGAGTCAGTCCTCTGGTCAGCGATAGGTCTGTGGTCCACAACTCACTCCAAGCTCTCAAGTCTCAGTGTGATTCTGAACAAGTCTAAATAGAGCTACTGTATCTGGGATTGAGTGTGCTCCTGAGATGCCTCATGGCTCTGTAAAATTTGAGTCTTGAAATCATCAAACCTCCTCCCCATCCTATCCAAAATATGATAAAAAAATCCCTCTATAGAAAATGTGTGGGGCATGCGAGGTGTGTGAGGGAAAGCTGGATGATGCTCATCAGCCACTGACGTAGGGGTCAGAGTAGGAGGAGGAGACTTTGGAGCAGCAATTGGAGTAGGTGAGGAAGGGCCAGCGTGGGTGCAGGGGATTGCATCATGAAGAATGATAGGTTGATTGCAGTATCTTTAACTATATAAGACATAAAGCCCAAATTCCTAGAGGAAACCCAATCGAACCTCCTAATTTTTGAAAAAAAGATTATATCGATCATGATATGGAGGAGCTTCAGTTCAGTGGGCATAAGGTTGGCATTGTTGATGTCAAATTTCTTTAAAAGTTTTCTGCCCCTAAGCTTCTCCATTGCCTCAAAGTCATTCGGCATTTCAATATTTTAGAGATCAGAATAGGGCATTTCCAGAAGGTGCCCCAATCTATGTTGATCCAAAATGATCTCTGTGCCTTTTACTGCTGATTCAATCGACTTGGTGCCCAACTTTAGATTCTCAAAAGATTTAGAAATATGGTGGAGATAAGTTGGTACCTCGAGTGAATATATCATTTTCCACCCTTGCTGTCAGATCCATGATTCAATCCTAAACCCTTGCTGGTCCAAAAATTTGAAATCAATTTTTCTGCCAGTTGTAACGGCTCGAGATGCCATAGAAATTTGAACTAAAGCAGAGGTTTTAAGGATAGGGTGGATGGAGCAGAACCTTTGCATGGCCTCTTCGACAAATGAGTTTTACTTGATCCAGTTGTCGGTTGTTTCTTTGCCTCGATCGTATGAGATTTCAGGGCCATGTCTCGAAAATCCTAGTGGATGAGGATTAGATGAAGAGGGAAGATGGGATTTTTGAAGAGAATAGGCTCAGAGCCAAGAAATAGAGGAATAGGGCAAGCTCGGGTGAACAAGGAATAGGATTTTTGAAAAAAATTAAAAATTTTTAAAGTTGAATCCCAATACATTGAGCTAGCTCGAGCATCCATTCGAGATGGCTCAACAGTCGAGTCATCTCGACTGCACAGTCGAGCTAGCTCGATCCATAATTTCAAAAAAATTGAAAGATTTTAAATTAATTTAATAAAATTTTAAAAAATAAGGACCAAGCCAAGCATTACAAGAGCAACAAACATACTGAAGCAAATTGATTGAAAAGGATCATAAATTCCTAATTCTCCTCAAATCCTATTAAATCTATCTTCATTTAAAGGTTTAGTAAAAATATCAGCTAATTATTTTTTAGTTGAAATAAATTCAAGTGTAATTTCATTATTTTGAACATGATCTCTGATAAAATGATGTCTAATTTCAATGTATTTAGTTCTAGAGTGTTAAATGAGATTTTTAGTTAGATTGATAGTACTAGTGTCATAACATCTTATGGATATTTTATTTTGCTTAATTCTAAAGTCTTTGAGTTGCTGCTTAATCTATAGTATTTGAGCACAGCAACTCTCCGTAGCAACATATTCGGCCTCAGTCGTTGATAAAGCTATAGAGTTCTGCTTCTTGCTATACCATAAAATTAAGTTCAATCCTAGAAATTGGTATGTGTCACTAGTGCTCTTTCTATCTATTTTACATTCTCCATAATTTGCATCTGAGTATCCTATTAAATTAATTGAGGATAATTTTGAATACCATAATCTTAAGTTTGGTGTGTTAATAAGATATCTAAAAATTCTTTAATAGCTAACATGTGTGATTCTTTAGGATTAGATTGGAATCTTACATATATGCAAACATTAAAAAGTATGTTAGGTCTACTTGCAGTTAGATAGAGTAGAGAACCAATCATACCTCTGTAGAGCTTTTCATTTATACTTTTACCATTTTTATCTTTATCAAATTTATATATGGGACTCATTGGTGTGCCAATCTCCTTTGCATTCTCTATACCAAACTTCTTGAACATCACTTTTACGTACTTGGTTTGGTTGATGAAGATGCCTTCCTTTGATTGTTTGATTTGAAGCTCAAAGAAGAAGGTCAGCTCCCCCATCATGCTCATCTCAAATTCTCCCTACATTAACTCAGTAAATTCTTGACAAAGATCCTTATTAGTAGCTTCGAATATGATGTCATCTACATATACTTGAACTACAGAAGGTCATCAATTTTTTTTTAAAAAATATTGTTGTGTCTACACTACCTCTAGTGAATTTATTTTTTGATAATAATTTGCTTAGTCTCTCATATCATGCTCTAGGTGCTTGTTTTGAAGAAAAATAGGACAATTCTATGCATGTAATTTTTAAATTTTTTATAGTGAATTTATTAGATTAAATATTTTAATCTATTTTATATGCATAAGATCTAATCTAGATTACTATGCCAAGAACTATAATATGATTGAACATGAACTTAAGATCTAAAAATAAAAATCTACATCGATCTAATCGATGCTGTAGATTAGATCTATCAAAACTAGTCTAACAAGTTCAAAATTCTTTACTAGATTGTGGGTTGTTGATTTTCACAAGAATCTCGCATAGAAGAGAGTTTCTTTAGGTTCCTCATATTGAAAAATGTATCCCAAAACCAATCATCAGTCTGTTGACGGTTGTGCTATTTGATGTAATTATATATGAATTAATTAATAAAATATTTATTTAGTAATTTTCATCATAAGTTTGTACATCTTCTATATCGAACTTCTGTGTTATGATGAAAGTCCTTAGGATTATTTTAAATCGATAAAGGAGGATTTATCATTTAATTCTTAAATGAGTTCGCGACTAAATGATATGCTATTACTAGGATGATAGATAAATCAAGTGTAGATCATTGTGTGCCATATAGGTTGGTTGGCCTCTTCATCAAGGAGTGTGGAGATGTTGGTATGGCATGCAGATAAAATATAGGAGTATATTTCACTGAATGTGACCAACTCTGGAGCACTCTGCTGTCAAGAGTCACTCAGAAAGGATATGGATATAAGTGTTCCTCTGATCTGAGATCATCATGGTGATTTACAAGCAACTCACTGTGCTTTAGTACTAGACAACCTAAATTTCTAATTCAAGATTAAAAGGTTTTTGGGTACAGTCAAGTACTTGTGAAGTCGATGTGTGAGTCAAGATGAAATTGACCACTCCAAGGGATTGGAGAGAATACTTTGTGTTTTAATTAGTAAGACCTTGACCAGGACAATCTTTATGAGGAGTCATAAGATTTATTAGGTTGAGACACATAATGGATGTACTATTAAGAGTTGATAGTTTAAACTCTAAGTCATCCTAGCATCAAGGGTCAAAGAGATGAATTATATGATAACTATATCTAAATAGGTTCTTGAGTGTTGCTTTGCGTACATTCGACCTATCCGAACATCGGGTATCATTGCTAGATGGTTACTCTGATTGGTAAAAGAATCAGTTTCTGTACTACTGACTTAAATTCAAACCTATGGGGTTACATATATTAGAAGTTTCTCTCTGATCATATGGCTAATCTGAAGAGTCCCACTGGATGGGGACTTTACTGAAGAGTTCCACTGGATGGAGACTCTAGAGAAGAATCCCATTAGACTTTGATTCTATCATTAATGAAGGATTAATTAATAATTATATCATTAATTAGCTCAATTTGATTGAGCATTAAAGTCTGAATCAAGTTTGATTGAATTGGATTCAATCAGGTCAAGTTTGATTAGGTTATGAGATGACCTAATCAGTAAGGGAGAAATGATCATGATTTGATCAGATCTATGACTTAATTAATTTATTAATTTGATAAAATTTAATTAAAATTATAGAAGTCTAATTAGATTAGATTCATCATATTTATTTGGGTCTAATTGGATTGGGTTTGAAAAAAATCTAATTGGTTAAACCCTAGAGTCCCAAATGAGTGGGATTCTCTCCCTTGTGCCACCTAAATTGTCTCACACCTTTTCTCACCACACAAAATTAGTTTATATGTGAGAAAATTAAAAAATAATTATTATTTTATCACCCATTAAGGATAGAAATTTGTTGGTTTTGATTTGAATTCAAATTGATTTGAATTTTAACTTAAAATCTTATCCATATCCTTCCACACGTTGGCAGCTTCTGAAGGTGCCCATTGTGTATGAGAAAAAGAAGTCTTTCTAATTGATTTTTGTATCTAATTTTTTTTGGTAGGTCTCTCTTTAAGTTAGATAAGGATGAAAAAGAGTTAGAGTTAAATTAAAATTCAAAATAGTTTGAATTGTAACAAACTCCAGCCCTTATCCTATCTTATCTGGTTTGTGCGACAATCATAAAAAGGCCACATTTTTGTTTGCCAAACGAAGAGAGCTTTTCACCATGAGATACTAAAGAGAAAGTGGGATGAGAAGGATTCTTTGGGACATGAGCTTTGGGTGGGTTTCATTCTTTCTTGGTGTGAACAAAAGAGGAGACCTTTCTCCTCTCGGGTGAGAGACCTAGAACTGTTTTAGATCTTTGGGTGAGAAAAAAATCAAAGAGAAGAGAGTATTCATCTAATTTTTTTGTACCATCCAGTATCTTTTTCTGATCTATCTTCAACATCAAAAAGATTTGAGGTAATCAAAGAAGGAGATCAAGTCAGATCTGCCATCAGAAGCCGACTGCATGAGCTAGTACTCTCGTGGAGGCTGATCGGTTCGAGGAGCTTCGTGTGGACCATCTGTAGAGGTCGGACGCTAGTGCGGCTACGAGTGACCAGAGAGGACTTTCAAATCTATGTTCTTGATCATAAAGTTTGACTATCCACACTCAGATATTGGGTTCGAAACCCTAGAAGTGGTAGATTAGATCTATTACTAAATGCGGTTTTTGGTTCACATGCTTGTCATTTTAGATTCAGATTTTTATGCATATAAATTCATGTCATCGATCTATTTGTAGGAGTTTTAAGATCAAATATTATACATATATTTATATATTAAATAATTTAATCTAATATTTTTTTGCTAAATTTTTTTTTGAAATGCATACATGAAACTCCTGTGCATCCCAACAGTGGTATCAGAGCCATGGTTTGATATGACATGATATTATATACTTTTAGATCTATAATTTAATTTAGATTAGATCTAATATATGATATTTAAATCTAAAATTAGTTATAGATCTGATCGCACAAGCTAATATAAGATTGTCCTACTGTAAATTATAGATTAAATAATTTAATCTAATATTCTTTCGCTAAATTTTTTTTTGAAATGCATGCATGAAACCCCTGCGCATCCCAACAGTGGTATCAGAGCCATGATTCGATATGACATGATATTATATGCTTTTAGATCTATAATTTAATTTAGATTAGATCTAATATATGATATTTAAATCTAAAATTAGTTATAGATCTGATCGCACAAGTTGATATAAGGTTGTCCTGCTGTAAGGTTTACCCCTTACAGTGTAAAGGTTGTCTTAGTTTGTGCTGATCTTTATAAAGTCTGATTTTAATTTGAAATATATAAAATTTATTTATGATAATTATTAATTAATTTTAATATGATCAAAATATAATAATCAAATCTGAAATGATTTAGATTAGATCTAAATTATTTAGATTAGATGATCTGAGTAGTGAAGTAATCAGATCGGATTTGTCACCAGGCCGTCCGATCATAGGAGGTAATAGAGATTAGATCTCTCTTTTTTCCATTCAATTGGGTCTTCTTATGATGTGTAAGGTGTTGGGTTATGATAGCATAATAGAAGTATGAATTTCATAACTTTGCATAATGAAATCATAATTATCAAACCCTAAGTTAAGACCTTCTTGGTGATTAACAATCATATATCTAAACATGCATGACACTACAGAAGATATAGAAGAATACCTGTATCGCTAAATCCAAAAAATTTCGACAGAGCTTCCACTAGGCGTCCAAGCGTTCGCCCTCCAATGGTGATCCACACAGAGACTGGATCAAGACACAAGCTCCTTCAAGACTTTTTTTCTCTAATTTGGGTAGCACAACACTCCTCTTGTGTTTTCTTGAACACCCTCCTCCCTTGGCTTGTCTTTCTCTACCTTTCTTATCTCTTTGTCCTCCTTTACTATCTTCCTAAGCCCTTATTCTAATTTGAACTTGCCCTTACTATATTTGGACTTGTCCTAACAAGGGAAGGAAGAAAGTGTAGTTAATTTGAGTGTAGGGGTAAAACGATAATTTTAAAATTTTTTCAAAATTACTATTTTACAGTGAAAATTATTAATTAATATAATTAATTAATATAAATTATTCCTACATAAGGATCTAAATATGATATAATAGCATGCATTTAAATTTGAATTTCGAATTCTCTACAGTAAATATTTTACTGTTATGTGTTCAGAACACATTACCTTTGTGCGGATAGTCGATCGCCGCAATCTGATCACCATCGGGAGGGTCTGATCATCGTAATATAGCCACATAGTGTGTCTAACCTCTACGGATCATCCACACGAAGCTCCCGATCTGATCGGCTCCTCACGAATGCTAGTTCGTGGCTGAACCCTTTTGTTGGCCGATTGATCGAACTCCTTTGATCTTAATCTATCGACTCCTCAGATACTTTGGATCATCAGTAGATGCACTTGAGAGGTTGATGATGCTCTTCCTAAAGTTTGGTGGGTTCACAACACTCGTAGCTCACGTTCTCACTTCCCGAACCCTAAGCCAAAACCCTAGGGTGTCCGAAGAAACTTGCGCCCACTTGTTTCTTTCTTTTCTCTCCTTTTCTTTTCTTTTCTCATGCAGAAAAGTTTTGTCACGCCATCCTTCTCTCTCAGATATCTTGTGCACATGCCCTATCTTATCTCCTTTTTAAAACGATGCAAGATCACATCTTTGCAGTGTTTTTACTGCGTGAGAGGATAAAGATAAGTGGTTGCTCATTTGAATTCAAATCGAATATGAATTCAAATGCCAACCAACTCATTCCTATCCACTCTATGCATGAGAAGAGAGGGGCATGGGCTCTCTTGTGTGTGGAGAGTTTACACTAGAAACTCTTTCTCGTGTAAAGAAAATGGTGCACAAAAGAGGATAAGGCAAGTTGGCGCATGGAGTTGGTTTCCCCATTCAAATTCAAACTTTATTTGAATTTGAATGGCCAACCAACCATTTTTATCCAGATAAATGGTGCACAAATGGAGGGGCGTGGCATGGCTTCTGCATGGGAAAAAATTCATGAGAAGTTGTTTCTCGTGAATTCAAATGGGTGCATGAGAAGTGAGGTGGCGCAGGGAGTTAGTTAAGGTGGTTTGAACCTAATTGAGCCAACCTAATCAAAATAGGTTAGGCACAATTAGACTAAGTTAAACCCAACTTAATTAGGCTTAATTAGGCTCAATAAAATTCTAATCAAATCAAAAATTGACTAAGCCCAACTCCTGATCAAATCAGTGACCAAAACACCTTAGCGATTAGGTCAACACTTAACCTAATCGGATCAAACCCAACTGAATCCAATTCAATTGGACTTGATTCAAAAATAATTACTCAATCAAATTGAGTTAATTAGTAATTAAATTACTAATTAAATCTCTCACAAATATTGAGTCCAAATTCGATGGGCAATCGGACATCAGAGTCCATCGATATGAAACCCTGATCAAAAAATCCCAAACCAATGGGACTCCTGACCCCGGTATCCAAAATGTGTGGTACTCATGATCAGAGAATCTTGATTCTCGATCACAGAGTCTCAGACATGTAGGACTCTTCATCAGCCATCAGATCAGATAAAAATCTCTAATGTGTGTGACCCCGCAGGTTCGAACCTAAGCCGGTAGCACAGAAACCAATACCTATACTAATCGAAGTGACCATCTAACAATGGTTCCTGATGTCTGGATAGGTCGAATAGTCGCAATCACAACATTTAGAACCTATGTGAATATGGTTACTGTATAATTTATCCCTTTTGACCCTGTGTTTAGGACGACTCAGGGTTAAACTATCAACCCTGATTAGATCATCCGAATCGTGCTCAATTCAAGCAGTCCTGTGACTCCTCACTAGGACTACCCTGGCTAAGATTTTGCTAAATTGAAACACGACTGTACACAGCTCCTGAATTAGAGTGGTCAATCCCATCTTGACACATGCACCGACTAGTCAAGTACTTGACTACACCCAGCAGCCTTCCGTCACTGAATTAGAAATTTAGGTAGTCAAGTACCTAAGTGCAGTGAGTTGCTTGCAAGTCACCGTGGTGGTCTTAGATCGAAGGGACAGTTATACCCATATTCCATCGGAGCAAATCTTGACAGCAGAAATAGCTCCAGAGTCGGTCACGTTCGGTGCAGATGTACCCTTACATCTCACCTGTATGCCATACCAGTGTCTCCACACTTCTTAGTTAAGAGGACAACCAACCCATATGGCACACAACGACCTATGCTTGATAAACATTGTCGCCCTTGGTAACAACGTATCATTTGGTCACGAACAGGTTTAAGGACTAAATGACAAATCCTCCTTTGTCGAGTCTAAATAGTCCTAAGGACTTCACCACAACACAGGAGTTCATTAGAAGATGAAACAATTTATTATGAAAAATATCAAAATAACTTTTATTTATTTATAATTCATGTACTAATACAAAAAGGAGCACAACCGTCAACAGCCTGACGATTGGTTTTGGGACACTATTCTCAACAATCTCTCACTTGGCCTAAAACCAATCGATTCAGTATCTAATACCCATCTTCGACTTGAAGTCATCGAACTCCTTCACCGTAATAGCTTTAGTGAATGGGTCGGCCAGGTTCTCCTTTTCGTTGATCTTCTAAAGGTCGACGTCACCTCGATCTATAATTTTTGGATGAGATGGTAGTGGTGCAGAATATGCTTCGTCCGCTGGTGTGCCTTCGATTCCTTCGCCTGAGCAATGGCTCCAGAGCTATCACAGTAGAGCAGAACTGGACCAACGAGGGAGGGTGCTACTCCGAGCTCGGTGATGAATTTTTTCAGCCACACCGCTTCTTTGGCAGCATATGATGTAGCGACATACTCCGCCTCACAAACTGAATCAGCCACAGTGTGCTGCTTGGAACTCTTCCAGCAGACAGCCCCACCATTAAGGGTAAAAATAAATTCCGACACACTCTTGCTATCATCGTGATTAGACTGGAAACTAGAGTCTGTAAACCCTATAAGTCTCAAGTCTGATTCACCATAAACAAGCCACTGATCTTTAATATTTCTTAAATACTTCAAGATGATTTTAACAACCTTCCAGTGATTCTCCCCTGGATCAGATTGGTATTTACTCACTACCCCTAGTGAGTATGCCACATCTGATCATGTACATATCATGGCATACATGATAGATCCCACTATCGAAGCATATGGAATTCTACCCATACGCTCTCTCTCTTGAGGTGTTGTCGGACAATCCCTCTTCGAGAGAAATTCCATGGCCTATTGGTAGATAGCCTTTCTTGAAATTCTCCATGCTGAAACCTCTTCAGCATAGTATCAATGTACGTAGACTGGGATAAGCCAAGTAATTTTTTAGATCTATCCCTATAGATCCTCATCCCTAGGATGTAGGAAGCTTCTCCCAGATCCTTCATGGAGAACTGTGACGACAGCCAAATCTTTATTCCCTGTAATGCAGGGACATCATTCTCGATTAAGAGAATGTCATCTATATACAATACAAGAAATACCACTATTGGACCATTAGCCCACTTATAAATGTAGGGCTTTTCTCCGTTCTTAACGAAGTCATACGTCTTGATCGTCCTATCAAAATGTATGTTCCAACTTTGGGAAGCCTGCTTAAGTCCATAAATGGACCTCTGTAGCCTGCACACCTTAGACTCATCTGTGGATGTGAACCCTTCAAGTTGTCTCATATACACCTCTTCATCCAGCTCTCTGTTTACTATCTTTACATCCATCTGCCAGATTTCATAGTCCAGATGGGCAGCTATCGCGAGCATAATCCGAATGGATTTGAGCATTGTCACAGGAGAAAATATCTCATCATAGTCTATACCATAACGTTGACGATATCCCTTGATAACCAGACGGGCTTTATAGGTCTCCACCTTTTCGTCTGCGCTCCTCTTCCTCTTGAAGACCCACTTACATCCTATGGGTTTTACTCCTTCAGGTGGGTCAACCAATGTCTACACATCGTTGACCTTCATGGACTCCATTTCAGATTTCATGGCCTCTAGCCATTTTTCAGAGTCAGGTCTCTGCATTGCATCCATGTAGGTAATCGAATCCTCATCATTTTCATCAAGTTCGACAGGATCGCTGTTCCAGACCAAGAAACCATAGTATCTGTCCGATTGACGTGGTACTCTACCAGACCGCCTTAAGGGTGCAGGAACAATGGGCTCCGGATCTGATCTAACCAAATCCAGTTCAGGTTCAGCAACTTGTATCGATTTTTCCACCTGTCGAACTTCCTCAAGTTCGACCTTAGAGGCAACAGTCCTTTCACCAAGGAACTCTTTTTTCAAAAAGATTGCCTTAAGGCTGACAAACACCTTTTGCTCATCAGCTAGGTAGAAATAATATCCTTTGGTCTCTTTTGGGTACCCTATGAAATAACACTTATCAGACCTAGATCCAAGCTTGTCTGTAATTAAATATTTAACATAAGTCGGACACCCCCAAATCCTAAGGTGCGAGAGTACTGGCTTACGTCCTATCCATATCTCATATGGTATTTTGGTTACAGACTTACTCGAAACCCTATTTAGAAGGTAACAAGCCGATTCGAGCGCATATCCCCAGAGGGAGATCGGCAGACCAGCAAACTCCATCATGGATCAAACCATGTCCAACAAGATCTGATTCCTTCTTTCAGACACACCATTATGCTGTGGTGTTTTAGGAGGAATCCATTGAGAGAGAATCCCATTCTCCCCAAGATATGTCAGAAACTCATTGGAAAGGTATTCACCTCCTCGATCAGATCGAAGAGTTTTAATACACTTTTCAGTTTATTTTTCTACCTCATTTCGAAATAGTTTGAACATTTCAAACGACTCCGACTTATGCTTCATTAAGTAGACATATCCATACCTCGATAGGTCGTCTATGAATGTTATGAAGTAGAAATATCCACCTCTTGCACTTGAGCTCATGGGTCCACATACATCAGAATGTATCAGACCCAAGAGTTCACTGGCTCGCTCACCTTTTCCAGTAAAAGGTGATTTGGTCATCTTTCTAAGAAGACAGAACTCACAGGTTGGAAGTGATTCACAATCACCGACTTCAAAAATTTCTTCTTGAGCCAACCTGTTTATCCTGTTCTTATTGATATGACCTAACCTACAGTGCCAAAGATAGACTTCTGACATATTATCCAATCTAGGGCATTTACCGAAGGTTTGAACCATATTAACAGGCTGTGATAGTAAGTAAATTCTATTATTTAGTTGTCCAACAAACATTGTAACACCATTCAAAATGATATTACAAATATTTTTTTTTATTAAAAATTCATAACTGTACATGGCCAAAAGGCCTACAGAAATAATATTTAATAAAAAACTTAGACAATAGTGACATTCACTTAGAATTACATTACGAGAATTGATTACAAGGTTCATGATTCCTAAAGCGAGAACTAAAACTTTGCTTCCATCTCCAACATTCAGGAACCTCTCACCTTCATCAAATCTCCTACTGACTTGCAGACCCTGCATCGAATTATAGATATGATAAGGGCTTCTGGTATCCAATACCCAGGCAGTAGTATCACAAATAGAAAAATTGCAAGGTGTTATCATATAATTACCTTGCTTCTTCTTCGATCTGTTTGGGTCCAGGGAGGCAATGTATAGAGGACAGTTCCTCTTCCAGTGCCCCTGCTTCTTGCTAAAGAAGCACTCCGCTTGGCTCTAGTCGGGCTTGCGCTTCTTGGTCTGACCCTGTGCTAACGTCCCAGCATGCGGCGCACCTTCTTGTTCTTCTTCTTCTTCTTCTTCTTCTTTCCTTTCTTAAAGGGTCGACGATCAGAAGAAGATCCTCCCACAATATTCACTGACTCCTTATGGAGCTGGTGGTCCTTCTCAAAGTTCTGTAGCAACCCCAACAAGCCGTGGTAGTTCACTGCAGGCTTTGTCATCCAAAAATGAATAAGAAAGGGGAGGAAGGACTTGGGCAAAGAATTAAGGATTGCATCCTTAACGTGCTGCTCCTGCAAGGGAAAGCCCAGTTTACTTAGGCACTCAATCATTTCGATTATGTACAGTACATGATCGATGACTGAGGCCCCATCCCTCATCCGAGCATTGAAAATGGCACAACTAGTTTTGTGCCTTTCAATGTCGTCAGACGTGTCAAAGGAGTCATTCAATATTTGAAGCATCTCCTACGGCTGGGTATTCTCGAACCTATGGCTGAACTCATCATTCATTGCCGCCAGCATTATGCACCGAATGGTGGTGCGGTTGTTGAGCCACTTCTAGTAAGTATCTCAGACCATCCCTCTAGTGTTCGGGGCTGGCTCCTCAGGTGTCGGATCTGTTACTACATAAAGGATCCGTTCATGCTCAAGGATGATTTTTAATTTTCGATACCAGCTATCAAAATTAGGTCCCATGAGCTTGTCATTATCTAATAATGATCGGAGCGACAGGGTAGTGGCCATAGCTGCATAAAGAAAAACCAGACCTCTATTAGTATATAAATTATTAATACTAAAGACTTGGACTTTAGTCTAAAGTTTCTCCTAGTATTTTTACGAACTGGTAGCCTCAACCTCCAATTTGAGGAATTACTTTAATTCCTTAGTGGATACTAGAATCCACACATACTACACATGAGCCCAACTTTGGTGGGTCAACCCATGTGCATCTATGGGTAGGTTCATAATCAGTTGTTTCTCTAAATAACTTCTAGTATTTAATTTTGCCCCAGAACCTAATCAGTAGGCTTTGGCCTCCACTGAAAAGATCTGGTTAGGTCCAACCATTAACATGACTTGATTTGGTGAATCGGACCAATAAATGATCAGGCCCGACTTTGGCCGGCCAACTTGACCACCATCAGAAAGACTCAACCAAATTATCATACAATGAATGATAATTCCATTAGTTAATAAGCACCAGACCTTTGGACCTCCAGTGATTATTAAACTAATGGACTTATTATCACTCACTTAATGGGAGGCTATGACTTAGTTATCACTATAACTTAATCATTTTAGAGACCTAATAATTTTTGAGAATTTTTTATGAAAGGATAGAAGAGAAGAAATTAACCAGCCAATTTCAATCCTCCCACTGACTTCAACAAGTCAGATTAAAAAAAGATTTAATTAAAGCCGGCATTAGGAGCACCTAAATCAGTCACACTGATTTACCTAATGACATGGGTGAGCCCTAATCACCAAGTGATCTAATCAAAACCTAACTCACCAGGTTGGCTAGGTAAGTGAGATCAGTGGTGGGGATATGCCATTAACTCGTCAGAGATCGAATCAATGTGAGTAGCTCCCACTTAAAAACCACTGGTCAAACTGCCAAACTTACTTTAGACACCAATCGGTTCATTAGTTTTAATTTGATCAATTTAGTAAATAGGGTTCCACCGCATAGCCATGAATTAAGTCCATCTTGGTCTAGTTAAAGACATGGACCCATTCAACTACAACTATTGGAGTTGAGTCTAGAGTGTCCTTAACCTAATCTAATTCAACTTTTGATTAGATTTGACCAATTACTCTAATTTAGTCCATTTCTTTAAACTAACCTTAGGTCTAACCCAATTATGGATCTAATCCATCTAACCCATTGACCCACAAGTTTATGCAATTGTCTTAGGTCTTAATTTACAATTCTAGACCAACTAGACAACACTTAATTCTTTTAATTAAGTATTTGGGCTGATGGGTCAGGATTTGGCATTTCAAAAATAATTTTTAAATTTAAAAAGTTTTATTTTTTGTTCACCAAATGTGTTGACTCATTTCACAAACAAATCAGCATATTTCATAAACAGCAATCCTATTGTTAATTACATAACAGAAAATAACTCAATCAAAATAAATCATGAATATTCCTTTAGATCTAATCTAACACATTCATGATAAATTTTATAATTGAACCTTTACAATTAAATCCTTTCACTGCTTCATCTGCATGGGATATAATTACAACGACACCACTACTGCCATAGGAGAATCCCATCGAATGGGAGGAGAGGACCTTTAAACCCTATTTTTCTCCTATGACCGGACGACCATGGCAACCAACCTAATTAGACTACTTGCTACTTGGATCAAGTATATCTAAATATATCAATTTCAAAATTTAAATTTTAAATTTCAAATTTCAAATTTTAAATTTTGAATTTCAAATTTTAAATAAATTTTAAATTTTAAATTTTAAATTTTTGAATTTTAAATTTTGAATTTCAAATTTTGAATTTCAAATTTGAAATTTCAACCAAATTTCAAATTTCAAATTTTAAATTTTTGAATTTTGAATTTCAAATTTTAAAATTCAAATTTTAAATTTTGAATTTCAAATTTTTGAATTTTGAATTTTGAATAAATTTCAAAATTTAAATTTTAAATTTTGAATTTTAAATTTTAAATTTAAACTTTTAGATTACTGCTTAATCTATGCATGCAAATGTATATCATATTTTAGAACCTGCTCTGATACCATTTGTAGTTAATTTGAGTGCAGGGGTAAAATGGTAATTTTAAATTTTTTTCAAAATTACTATTTTACAGTAAAAATTATTAATTAATTTAATTAATTAACATAAATTAATCTTACATGAAGATCTAAATATGATATAATAGCATGCATTTAAATTTGAATTTTGAATTCTCTACAGTAAATATTTTACTGTTATATGTTCAGAACATATTACCTTTGTGCGGATAGTCGATCGTCGTAATTTGATCACCGTCGGGAGAGTCTGATCATCGTAATGTAACCACACAGTATGTCTGACCTCTGCGTGTCATCCACATGAAGCTCCCGATCTGATCGGCTTTTCACGAATGCTAGTTCATGACTGAACCCTTTTGTTGACCGATGTTGATCGAACTCCTTCGATCTTAATCTGCTGACTCCTCAGATGCTCCAGATCATCAATAGATGCACTTGAGAGGTTGATGATGCTCTCCCTAAAGTTTGGTGGGCTCACGACACTCATAGCTCATGTTCTCACTTCCCAAACCCTAAGCCAAAACCTTAGGGTACACTCCGAAGAAACTTGCGCCGACTTGTTTCTTTCTTTTCTCTCCTTTTCTTTTCTTTTGTCACGCAGGAAAGCTCTCTCATGCCATCCTTCTCTCTCAGATATCTTGTGCGCATGCCCTATCTTATCTCCTTTTTAAAACGATGCAAGACCGCATCTTTGCAGTATTTTTACCGCGTGAGAGGATAAAGATAAGTGGTTGCTCATTTGAATTCAAATCGAATTTGAATTCAAATACCAACCAACTCATTCCTATCCACTCTACACGTGAGAAGAGAGGGGCATGGGCTCTCTTGTGCGTGGAGAGTTTACACGAGAAACACTTTCTCGTGTAAAGCAAATGGCGTACAAAAGAGGATAAGGCAAGTTGGCGCATGGAGTTGGTTGCCCCATTCAAATTCAAACTTCATTTGAATTTGAATGGCCAACCAACCATTTTTATCCAGATAGATGGTGCACAAATGGAGGGGCTGTTGGGAATAGTGTCCCAAAGCCAATCATCAACCTGTTGACTGTTGTGCTCATTTTTGTATTTGTACATGAATTATGAATTAATAAAAATTATTTTGATATTTTTCATCACAAAATATTTTATCTTCTAATGAACTCCTATGTTGTGGTGAAGTCCTTAAGACTATTTAGACTCGACAAAGGAGGATTTATCGTTTAGTCCTTAAATCTGTTCGCGACCAAATGATACGTTGTTACCAAGGACGACAACGTTTATCAAGCATAGGTCGTTATGTGCCATATAGGTTGGTTATCCTCTTAACCAATGAGTGTGAAGACACTGGTATGGCATACAGGTGAGATGTAAGGGTACATCTGCACTGAACGTGACCGACTCCGGAGCTATTTCTGCTGTCAAGATTTGCTCCGATGGAATATGGGTATAAATATCCATCCGACCTGAGACCGCCACAGTGACTTGCAAGCAACTCACTGCACTTAGGCACTGGACTACCTGAATTTTTAATTCAGTGACGGAAGGCTGCTGGGTGTAGTCAAGTACTTGATTTGTCGGTGCATGTGTCAAGATGGGATTGACCACTCCAGTTTAGGAGCTATGTACAGTCATATTTTAATTTAGTAAAACCTTGGCTAGGGTAGTCCTTGTGAGGAGTCACAGGACTGTTTGAGTTGAGCATGATTCAGATGATCTGATCAGGGTTAACAGTTTAACCCTGAGTCATCCTAAACACAGGGGTCAAAAGGATGAATTATACAGCAACCATATTCATGTAGGTTCTGAGTGTTGCGATTGTGACTCTTCGACCTATCCGGACATCAGGTACCATTGCTAGATGGTCACTTCGATTAGTACAGGAATTGGTTTCTGTGCTACCGGCTTAGGTTCGAACCTGCGGGGTCACACACATTAGAGGTTCCTTTCTGATCTGATGGCTGATGTAGAATCCTATATGTTTGGGACTCAGTGATCGAGAATCAGGATTCTCTGATCATGAGTTCCACACATTATGGGTATCGGGGTCAAGAGTCCCACTGGTTGGGACTTTTCGATCAGGGTTACATATCGATGAATTCTGATGCCCGATTGTCCATTGAATTTGAATTCAGTATTTATAAGAGGTTTAATTAGTGATTTGATCACTAATTAACTCAATTTGATTGAGTAATTATTTTTGGGTCAAGTCCAATTGAATTGGATTCAGTTGGGTTTGACCCGATTAGGTTAAGAGTTGACCTAATCGTCGAGATGGTTTGGTCCCTGATTTGATCAGGGGTTAGACTTAGTCAATTCTTGATTTGATTAGGATTTTATTAAGCCTAATTAAATCTAATTTAGATGAGTTTAAATTAGTCTAATTGGACCTAAATTATTTGGTTCAATTAGGTTGGTTTAAATAATTAAACCACCTTGACCCAATCTCCATGCGCCACCTCACTTCCATTGCACCCATTTGAATTCATGAGAAGGAACTTCTCATGAATTATTTCCTCACGCCAAGCCCTCTCCATGCCCCACTTTAATGTGCCAGATGAATGGATAAGGATGATTGATTGGCCATTCAATTCAAAATAAAGTTTGAATTTGAATGGGCAATCAATCTTTGCACTTTATCCCTTTTTTTACGTCCCATTCATTACATGAGAAAATGTTTCTCATGAAATCACTCCATGCATAATTTAAGCCATGCCTCACACCTTTAGTGGATAAGGGATGAGTTGGTGTCCATTTGAATTCAAATTAAATTTTGAATTCAAATGTGCAATTACTCATCTTTATCCTTTCTTTTGGATAAGACGTTTGACGTTGTTATAAAAGGAGGAGAAGAGTGGGGCGTGAAATGAAGAAGAAGATTTTTGGAGAAAAATTTTAGGATGTGAGAAGTCTTGTGCGTGAGAAGAAAGTCCATATCCTTCCAAGAGAAAAAGAAAGAAAATTAAAAAAAATAGGTGCAAGGTTTCCGATGAGTTCCCTAGAGTTTTAGCCTGGGGTTCGGGAAGTGAGAAAGTGACCTACGAGTGTTGTAAGCCCACAAAATCTCAGGGAGATCTTCAACATCCTCTCAAGCATGTCTGTTGATAATCCAGAGTATCCGAAGAATTGACAGATATCGATCGAAGGAGTTCGATCAGCATCCACCATCAAAAGGGCTCTACAACAAGCTAGCACTCGTGAGGAGTCGATCAGATCGAAAGCTTCGTGTGGACGATCTGTAGAGGTCAGACATGCTGTGTGGCTACGTCGTGATGATCAGACTCTCCTGAGGGTGATCAGATTGCGGCGATCTTCTACCCACACAAAGGTATTATGTTCTGAATACATTACAGTAAAGTGTTTACTGTTCGTATTTGAATTTTAAATTTAAATGAATGCATGCTATATATCATATTTAGATCTTAGTGTAGGATAGATTTATATTAATTAATTAAATTAATTAATAATTTTCATTGTAAAATAATGATTTTGAAAAAGTTTTAAAATTACCATTTTACCTCTACACTGAATTTTTTCCATAAATGGTATCAGAGCGGGTTCTTAGATATGATATATATATTTGCATGCATAGATTAAGTTGTAATCTAAAAGTTTAAATTTGAAATTTGAAATTTAAAATTTAAAATTTAAATTTTGAAATTTAAAATTCAAAATTCAAAATTCAAAAATTTGAAATTCAAAATTTGAAATTTAAAATTTGGTTGAAATTTCAAATTTGAAATTCAAAATTTAAAATTCAAAATTTGAAATTCAAAATTTGAAATTCAAAAATTTGAAATTTGAAATTTATTTGAAATTTGAAATTCAAAATTTAAAATTTGAAATTTGAAATTTAAAATTTAAATTTTAAAATTGGTATATTTAGATATACTTGATCCAAGTAGCAAGTAATCGAATTGGGTTGGTTGCCATGGCCGTCCGGTCATAGGAGAAAAGCAGGATTTAAAGGCCCTCTCTTCCCATTCAATGGGATCTCCTATGGCGGTAGGGGTGCCGCTGCAATTATATCCCATGCAGATGAAGCAGCGTAAGGAATTAATTGTAAAGGTTCAATTATGAAATTTATCATGAATGTGTTAGATTAGATCTAAAAGAATATTCATGATTTATTTTGATTGAGTTATTTTCTATTATGTAATTAGCAATAGGATTGCTATTTATAAAATGTGCTGATCTATTTGTGAAATGAGTCAACATATTTGGTGAACAGAAAATAAAATTTTTGAAATTTAAAAATTATTTTTGAAAAGCCAAACCCTGACCCATCAGCCCAAATACTTAATTAAAAGAATTAAGTATTGTCTAGTAGGTCTAGAATTATGAATTTAGACCTAAGACAATTGCATAAACTTATGGGTCAATGGGTTAGATAGATTAGGTCCATAATTGGATTAGACCTAAGGTTAGCTTAAAGAAATGGACTAAATTAGAGTAATTGGTCAAATCTAATCAAAAGTTGAATTAGATTAGGTCAAGGATACTCTAGACTCAACTCCAATAGTTGTAGTTGAATGGGTCCATGTCTTTAACTAGACCAAGATGGACTTAATTCATGGCTATGCGGTGGAACCCTATTTACTAAGTTGATCAAATTAAAACTAATGAATCGATTGGTGTCTAAGGTAAGTTTGGCAGTTTGACCAGTGGTTTTTAAGCGGGAGCTACTCGCAGTGATTCGATCTCTGACGAGTTAATGGCTTATCCCCACCACTGATCTCACTTACCTGGCCAACCTGGTGAATTAGATTTTGATTAGATCACTTGGTGATTAGGGCTCACCCATGTCATTAGGTAAATCAGTTTGACTGATTTAGGTGCTCCTAATGCCAGTTTTAATTATTTTTTTTTTAATCTGACTTGGTGAAGTCAGTGGGAGGATTGAAGTTGGCTGGATATTTTCTTCTCATCTATCCTTTAATAAAATTCTCAAAAATTATTAGGTCCCTAAAAATGATTAAGTTATATCGATAACTAAGTCATAGCCTCCCATTAAGTGAGTGATAATGAGTCCATTAGTTTAATAATCATTGGAGGCCCAAAGGCCTGGTGCTTATTGACTAATGGAATTATCATTCATAATATGATAATTTGGTTTGAGTCTTTCTGATGGTGATTAGGTTGGCCGGCCAAAGTCGGGCCTGATCATTTATTGGTCTGATTCACCAAATCAAATCATGTTAATGGTTGGACCTAACCAGACCTTTTTTCAGTGGAGGCCAAAGCCTATTGATTAGGTTTTGGGGCAAAATCAATTACTAGAAGTTGTTTAGAGAAACAACTGGTTATAAACCTACCCATAGATACACATGGGTTGACCAACCAAAGTTGGGCTCATGTGTAGTCTGTGCGGATTCTAGTACCCACTAAGGAATTAAAGTAATTCTTCGAATTGGAGGTTGAGGCTACCAGTTTGTAAAAATACTGGGAGAAACTTTAGACAAAAGTCCAAGTCTTTAGTATTAATAATTTATGTACTAATATAGGTCTGATTTTTCTTTATGCAGCTATGGCCACTACCCTGTCGCTCCGGTCATTATTAGATAATGACAAGCTCAAGGGACCTAATTTCGATAGCTGGTATCGAAAATTAAAAATCATCCTTGAGCATGAGCAGATCCTTTATGTAGTAACGGATCCGGCACCTGAGGAGCCAGCCCCGAATGCTAGAGGGGTGGTCCGAGACACTTACCAGAAGTGGCTCAACGACCGCACCACCGTTCGGTGCATTATGTTGGCGGCAATGAATGATGAGTTCAGCCGCAGGTTCGAGAATGCCCAACCACAGGAGATGCTTCAAATGTTGAACGACTCCTTTGGCACGCCTGACGACGTTGAAAGGCATAAAACTAGTTGTGCCATTTTTAATGCTCGGATGAGGGATGGAGCCTCAGTCACTGATCATGTACTGTACATGATCGAAATGATTGAGCGCCTAACTAAACTGGGCTTTCCCCTGCACGAGTAGCTCAGTAAGGATGCGATCCTTAATTCATTGCCCAAGTCCTTCCTCCCCTTCCTTACTCATTTTCGGATGACAAAGCCTACAGTGAACTACCACGGTTTGTTGGGGTTGCTGTAAAACTTTGAGATGGATCACCAGCTCCATAAGGAGTCGGTGAATGTTGTGGGAGGGTCTTCTTCTGGTCGTCGACCCTTTAAGAAAGGGAAGAAGAAGAACAAGAAGAAGAAGAATAAGAAGGTACAGCTGCATGCTGGGACGTCTGCACAGGGTCAGTCCAAGAAGTGCAAGCCCGATCAGAGCCAGACGGAGTGCTTCTTTTGCAAGAAGCAGGGGCACTGAAAGAGGAACTGTCCTCTATACATTGCTTCCCTGGACCCAAACAGGCCGAAGAAGAAGCAAGGTACTTATATGATAATACCTTGCAACTTTTCCATTTGTGATACTACTGCCTGGGTATTGGATATCGGAAGCCTTTATCATATTTGCAATTCGATGCAGGGTCTGCAGGTCAGTAGGAGATTTGATGAAGGCGAGAGATTCTTGAATGTTGGAGATGGAAGTAAAGTTTCAGTTCTAGCATTAGGAATCATGAACCTTGTAATCAATTCTCGAAATGTAATTCTGAGTGAATGTCACTATTGTCCAAGCTTTTTATTAAATATTATTTCTGTAGGCCTTTTGGCCATGAACGGTTATCAATTTTTAATAAAAAAAATATTTACAATATCATTTTGAATGGTGTTACAATATTTGTTGGACAACTTAATAATGGAATTTACTTTCTATCACAACCTGTTAATGTGGTTCAAACCTCCGGTAAACACCCTAGAATAGATAATGTGTCAGAAGTTCACCTTTGGCACTGTAGGTTAGGTCATATCAATAAGAATTGGATAAACAAGTTGGCTCAAGAAAGAATTCTTGAAATAGGTGATTGTGAATCACTTCCAACCTGTGAGTCCTGTCTTTTTGGTAAAATGACCAAATCACCTTTTACTGGAAAAGGTGAGCGAGCCAGTGAACTCTTAGGTTTGGTACATTCTGATATATGTGGACCCATGAGCTCAAGTGCAAGAGGTGGATATTTCTATTTCATAACCTTCACAGACGACCTATCGAGGTATGGGTATGTCTATTTAATGAAGTATAAATCGGAGTCATTTGAAATGTTCAAACTATTCCGAAATGAGGTAGAAAAATAAATTGGAAAGTCTATTAAAACTCTTCGATCTGATCGAGGAGGTGAATACCTTTCCAATGATTTTCTGACATATCTTGGGGAGAATGGGATTCTCTCTCAGTGGACTCCTCTTGGAACACCACAACATAATGGTGTATCTGAAAGGAGGAATCGGACCTTGTTAGACATGGTTCGATCCACGATGGAGTTTGCTGGTCTGTCGATCTCCCTCTGGGGATATACGCTCGAATCAACTTGTTACCTTCTAAATAGAGTTCCGAGTAAGTCTGTAACCAAAATACCATATGAGATATGGATAGGATGTAAGCCAGTACTCTCGCACCTTAGGGTTTGGGGGTGTCCGGCTTATGTTAAATATTTAATTACGGACAAGCTTGGACCTAGGTCTGACAAGTGTAATTTTATAGGATACCCAAAAGTGATCAAAGGGTATTACTTCTACCTAGCTGATGAGCAAAAAATGTTTGTCAGCCTTAAGGCAATCTTTCTAAAAAAGGAGTTCCTTGGTGAAGGGACTGTTGCCTCTAAGATCAAACTTGACGAAGTTCAGCAGGTGAAAAAATCGACACAAGTTGCTGAACCTGAACCGGATTTGGTTAGATCAGATCCAGAGCTCATTGTTCAAGCACCCTTAAGGCGATCTGGTAGAGTACCACGTCAACCGGACAGATACTATGGTTTCTTGGTCCGGAACATCGATCCTATCGAACTTGATGAAAACGATGAGGATCCGATCACCTACATGGATGCAATGTAGAGATCCGACTCTGAGAAATGGCTAGAGGCCATGAAATCCGAAATGGAGTCCATGAAGGTCAATGATGTGTGGACATTGGTTGACCCACCTGAAGGAGTAAAACCCATAGGGTGTAAGTGGGTCTTCAAGAGGAAGAGAGGTGCAGACGGAAAGGTAGAAACCTATAAAGCCCGTCTGGTTGCCAAGGGATATCATCAATGTTATGGTATAGACTATGACGAGATGTTTTCTCCTGTGGCAATGCTCAAATCCATTCGGATTATGCTTGCGATAGCTGCCCATCTGGACTATGAAATCTGGCAGATGGATGTGAAGACAGCTTTCCTAAATGGAGAGCTGGATGAAGAGGTGTATATGATACAACCTGAAGGATTCAAATCCACAGATGAGTCTAAGGTGTGTAGGCTACAGAGGTCCATTTATGGACTTAAGCAGGCATCACGGAGTTGGAACATATGTTTTGATAAGACGATCAAGACATATGGCTTCGTTGAGAATGAAGAAGAGCCATGCATTTATAAGTGGGCTAATGGTCCAATAGTAGTATTTCTTGTATTGTATATGGATGACATTCTCTTAATCGGGAATGATGTCCCTGCATTACAGGGAATAAAGATTTGGTTGTCGTCACAGTTCTCCATGAAGGATCTGGGAGAAGCTTCCTACATCCTAGGGATGAGGATTTATAGGGATAGATCTAAAAGATTGCTTAGTTTATCTCAGTCCATGTACATTGATCTATGCTGAAGAGGTTCAGCATGGAGAATTCCAAGAAAGACTATCTTTCGATAGGCCATGGAATTTCTCTCTCGAAGAGGGATTGTCCGACAACACCTCAAGAGAGAGAGCATATGGGTAAGATTCCATATGCTTCGACATTGGGATCTATCATGTACGCCATGACATGTACACGACCAGATGTGGCATACTCACTAGGGGTAGTGAGTAGATACCAATATGATCCAGGGGAGAATCACTGGAAGGTTGTTAAAACCATCTTGAAGTATTTAGGAAATACTAAGGACTAGTGGCTTGTTTATGGTGAATCAGACTTGAGACTTATAGGGTTTACAGACTCTAATTTCCACTTTGATCACGATGACAGCAAAAGTGTGTCGAGATTTATTTTTACCCTTAATGGTGGGGCTATCTGCTGGAAAAGTTTCAAGCAGCACACAGTGGCTGATTCAGTTTGCGAGGCAGAGTATGTCACCGCATCAGATGCTGCCAAAGAAGCGGTGTGGCTGAAGAAATTCATCACCGAGCTCAGAGTAGCATCCTCCCTTGTTGGTCCAGTTCTGCTCTACTGTGACAGCTCTGGAGCCATTGCTCAGGCGAAGGAACCAAAGGCACACTAGCGGACGAAGCATGTTCTGTGCCGCTACCATCTCATCTGAAAAATTATGGATCGAGGTGACGTCGATCTTCAAAAGATCGACGAGAAGGAGAACCTAACTGACCCATTCACTAAAGCCATTGCGGTGAAGGAGTTCAACAACTACAAGTCGAAGATGGGTATTAGATACTGCACCGATTGGCTTTAGGCCAAGTGGGAGATTGTTGAGAATAGTATCCCAAAGCCAATCGTCAGTCTGTTGATGGTTGTACTCATTTTTATATTTGTATATGAATTATGAATTAATAAAAATTATTTTAATATTTTTCATCACAAAATATTTCATCTTCTAATGAACTCCTGTGTTGTGGTGAAGTCCTTAGGACTATTTAGACTCGACAAAGGAGGATTTGTCGTTTAGTCCTTAAATTTGTTCACGACCAAATGATACGTTGTTATTAAGGATGACAATATTTATCAAGCATAGGTCATTATGTGCCATATAGGTTGGTTGTCCTCTTAACCAATGAGTGTGAAGACATTGGTATGGCATACAGGTGAGATGTAAGGGTATATCTGCACTAAATGTGACCGACTCTGGAGCTATTTCTGCTGTCAAGATTTGCTCCGATGGGATATGGGTATAACTGTCTCTCTGACCTGAGACCGTCACGGTGACTTGCAAGCAACTCACTGCACTTAGGCATTGGACTACCTGAATTTCTAATTCAGTGACGAAAGGCTGCTGGGTGTAGTCAAGTACTTGACTTGTCGGTGCGTGTGTCAAGATGGGATTGACCACTCTAATTCAGGAGCTATGTACAGTCGTGTTTCAATTTAGCAAAACCTTAATCAGGGTAGTCCTAGTGAGGAGTCATAGGATTGCTTGAATTGAGCACGATTCGGATGATCTAATCAGGGTTGACAGTTTAACCCTGAGTCATCCTAAACACAGGGGTCAAAAGGATGAATTATACAGTAACCATATTCATGTAGGTTTTGAGTGTGGCGATTGTGACTCTTCGACCTATCTGGATGTCGGGTACCATTGCTAGATGGTCACTTCGATTAGTACAGGAATTGGTTCCTGTGCTACCGGCTTAGGTTCGAACCTGCGGGGTCACACACATTAGAGGTTCCTTTCTGATCTGATGGTTGATGTAGAATCCTACATGTTTGGGACTCAGTGATCGAGAATCAGGATTCTCTAATCACGAGTTTCACATATTATGGGTACCGAGGTCAAGAGTCCCACTGGTTGGGACTTTTCGATCAGGGTTACATATCGATGAATTCTGATGCCCGATTGCCCATTGGATTTGGACTCAGTATTTATGAGAGGTTTAATTAGTGATTTGATCACTAATTAACTCAATTTGATTGAGTAATTATTTTTGGATCAAGTCCAATTGAATTGGATTCAGTTGGGTTTGACTCGATTAGGTTAAGAGTTGACCTAATCGTCGAGATGGTTTGGTCCCTGATTTGATCAGGGGTTCGGCTTAGTCAATTCCTGATTTGATTAAGATTTTATTGAGTCTAATTAAGTCTAATTTAGTTGGATTTAAATTAGTCTAATTGGACCTAAATTATTTGGTTCAATTAGGTTGGTTTAAATAATTAAACCACTTTGACCCAATCTCCATGCGCCACCTCACTTCCATTGCACCCATTTGAATTCATGAGAAGGAACTTCTCATGAATTATTTCTTCACACCAAGCCCTCTCCACACCCCACTTTAATGTGCCATATGAATGGATAAGGATGATTGGTTGGCCATTCAAATTCAAAATAAAGTTTGAATTTGAATGGGCAATCAATCTTTTCACCTTATCCCTTTTTTTATGCCCCATTCATTACATGAGAAAAGGTTTCTCATGAAATCACTCCATGCACAATTTAAGCCATGCCTCATGCCTTTAGTGGATAAGGGATGAGTTGGTGTCCATTTGAATTCAAATTAAATTTTGAATTCACATGTGCAATTACTCATCTTTATCCTTTCTTTTGGATAAGATGTTTGACGTTGTTATAAAAGGAGGAGAGGAGTGGGGCGTGAAATGAAGAAGAAGATTTTTGGAAAAAAATTCTGGGGCGTGAGAAGTCTTGTGCATGAGAAGGAAGTCCATATCCTTCCAAGAGAAAAAGAAAGAAAAGAAAGAAAAGTGGGTGCAAGGTTTTCGGTGAGTTCCCTAGAGTTTTAGCCTGGAGTTTGGGAGGTGAGAAAGTGAGCTACGAGTATCGTAAGCTCACAAAATCTTAGGAAGATCTTTAACATCCTCTCAAGCACGTCTGTTGATAATCTGGAGCATCCGAAGAATCGACAGACATCGATCGAAGGAGTTCGATCAGCATCCACTGTCAAAAGGGCTCTACAACGAGCTAGCACTCGTGAGGAGTCGGTCAAACCAGGAGCTTCATGTGGATGATCCGCAGAGGCCAGACACATTGTGTGGCTGCATCACGATGATCAGACTTTTTCGAGGGTGATCAGATTGCGACGATCTTCTACCCTCACAAAGGTATTGTGTTCTGAACACATTACAATAAAGTGTTTACTGTTCGCATTTGAATTTCAAATTTAAATGAATGCATGCTATATATCATATTTAGATCCTAGTATAGGATAAATTTATGTTAATTAATTAGATTAATTAATAATTTTCACTGTAAAATAGTGATTTTGAAAAAGTTTTAAAATTACCATTTTACCCCTGCACTGAATTTTCCCCACAGGGGTGTGGGATGGCTTCTGCATGGGAGAAAATTTATGAGAAGTTGTTTCTCATGAATTCAAATGGGTGCATGAGAAGTGAGGTGGCGCAGGGAGATTAGTTAAGGTGGTTTGAACCTAATTGAGCCAACCTAATCAAAATAGGTTAGGCACAATTAGACTAAGTTAAACCTAACTTAATTAGGCTTAATTAGGCTCAATAAAATCCTAATCAAATCAAGAATTGACTAAGTCCAACCCCTGATCAAATCAGTGACCAAAATATCTTAGCGATTAGGTCAACACTTAACCTAATCGGGTCAAACTGAACTGAATCCAATTCAATTGGACTTGATCTAAAAATAATTATTCAATCAAATTGAGTTAATTAGTGATCAAATCACTAACTAAACCTCTCATAAATATTGAGTCCAAATCCGATGGGCAATCGGACATCAGAGTCCATCGATATGAAACTCTGATCGAAAAGTCCCAAACCAGTAGGATTCCTGACCCTGGTACCCAAAATGTGTGGTACTCGTGATCAAAGAATTTTGATTCTCGATCACAGAGTCTCAGACATATAGGACTCTTCATCTACCATCAGATCAGATAGGAACCTTTAATGTGTGTGACCCCGCAGGTTCGAACCTAAGCCGGTAGCACAGGAACCAATTCCTATACTATCGAAGTGACCATCTAGCAATGGTATCCGACATCCGGATAGGTCGAATAGTCACAATCATAATATTCAAAACCTACGTGAATATGGTTACTGTATAATTCATCCCTTTTGACCCCTGTGTTTAGGATGACTCAGGGTTAAACTGTCAACCCTGATTAGATCATCCGAATCATGCTCAATTCAAGCAATCCTGTGACTCCTCACTAGGACTACCCTGATTAAGGTTTTGCTAAATTGAAACACGACTGTACATAGCTCCTGAATTAGAGTGGTCAATCCCATCTTGACACACGCACCGACAAGTCAAGTACTTGACTACACCCAGCAGCCTTTCGTCACTGAATTAGAAATTCAGGTAGTCCAATGCCTAAGTGCAGTGAGTTGCTTGCAAGTCACCGTGGCGGTCTCAGGTCAGAGGGACAGTTATACCCATATCCATTCGGAGCAAATCTTGACAGCAGAAATAGCTCTGGAGTCGATCACGTTCAGTGCAGATGTACCCTTACATCTCATCTGTATGCCATACCAGTGTCTCCACACTCTTTGGTTAAGAGGACAACCAACCCATATGGCATACAATGACCTATGCTTGATAAACATTGTCATCCTTGGTAACAATGTATCATTTGGTCATGAATTGGTTTAAGGACTAAATGACAAATCCTCCTTTGTCGAGTCTAAATAGTCCTAAGGACTTCACCACAACACAGGAGTTCATTAGAAGATGAAATAATTTGTGATGAAAAATATCAAAATAACTTTTATTTATTTATAATTCATATACTAATACAAAATGGAGCACAACCATCAACAGACTGATGATTGGCTTTGGGACACTATTCCCAACAGAAAGGAATTGGACAAACTAAAGATGAATGTAAGAAAGAAGAGATAGACTTCTGAATACCAAAACACCGGAGACTCCACGCTATTTATAATTAGCGTGGAGATGCCTATCAATGGGTGTTATCCAATCCACATGCCCCAAATTAAATTTCAGAGGTCTTTCTACATCTTAAATAGAGGAAAATTCATATTTGATAAGAGTCCTTCTGCAGGTGAAACTCTCTTATCAGATACGACGTTTTATTCTTCTTTCGCGCGTGCCCAATAAAAGATGCGATAAGCATCTTTTCATTAATCAGATTATTTTCAAATTTTTACACATAGAAACTCTTTCCTTAAATGTATAAAACTCAAAAGATTATCTGATATAAGTGATGTCTAAGAGACTTAAAGCAGAAGGAGTCTACGTGATCTTTTATCGATGTTTTCGAAGAGTCACGTAGCATCAATTTGTAGCACCCTCCTTCTCCACCACATATCAACGCCTCATGCCATCCAAGGGCTCATATTAGAGGCACCATTTAGCTCTTTTAGGCATGGAAAAACTTAAAAATAAGGTGGCATGGGTGTTTGGTTAAGAGTCCATAACCAAATGGACTGTCTAGTCCATATCTATCCATAACACCAAGTCAAAGCTAACCCAATCCAATTAGGCCAAACCAAATAAGAAGAATTCAATTAGGTGCCAACATTTGGCTAACCTAAATTAGACCCAAATAAATAATAAGCTTAATTAACTCAATTCTATTCAAATTAGAATCGAAATCAAAATCGATTTGATTTTAAGAGCTAGTGTTTGCAACATGTGCTAGCATGTTAACTCTACAAACGTAATCTCATCCAATTAGATCTTTGATTAGTCTTTTTGTGTGTGACCCATTGAGTTTCTCATCTAGCTAGCAGTAGGTCTAGATGTAAGTGGACCAAATTTGATTAGAACCTTTCTAATCAATTTAGGTCCGAAACAAGCTAACCTGAATTCAACAATTAGAACCCTGTCTAATTTGTGACCAAATTAAATCTTTAATTTGATCAAACCCACAAGTCAAGATTGATGTCTAACAACATATCATGACTACCTAGTAGATATGAAATTTGATGAAAAAACCAAATATACACTTCAGTGGTAAGTTACCGTGCAATCCAGTCCTTTGATCATCCTGCATCCTGAATATGTTTATGAGTATGGAATCATGTCAAACTCAATACATATTCTTATTAATTCTTTATCAATCAATGATAACTCTAATGAAGTATTAGAATCCCTATCTAACCTTTATTTGCTTTGGCCAAAGTCTTCCTAAGTTTATCAAGAGAAAAGAATACGTAGGATGTCATCTCTTCTTACTAAGAGTGATCAATTCCTTGTTGACCTACTCATAACCTCCATATACACTCCATCATATTCAGAACACCCCGTATATGATTTAATATCATGTTTGAGTGTGAATCAAAATATAAATTCATATGTACAAGATTCCATGGTGGTCTTAGGTCTAAGGACTATTTGCATAACTGCCACTTGGAGAATTATCTTTTAACATGTAAATAAGACTCCATAAGATATTCTCTATTGGCGGGTCAATTTAGTGAACTCATTTCTTAATGAGCACCTATACCTTTGTATTAGTATCTCCACACAAGTGGCTTGTGAGATCAGCCACCCTCTCTATCAAGCATACAAAGGATGTGCCAGTCTTTTCGAATATTGATCCCCGACTCAATATTCTTACGACTAGAAATATTTGAGATTAAGATTTTAGGATTTTAGATCTCACAGGCATGACTCATTCATGTCTTCTAAAATCATTATCCTAATCTATAGGGTTCATCATAATCCTTAATATAAAAAGATGCAACTGAAATGATGAATCAAAAATACCTCATTTTTATTTATATCAAAAATAAATGTCTTTACATAAATTGGAAGAATATATGAATAAGTCCCATCATATAACCCTTGTAATTGGCTTGTAGGACACTTATTCTTTCAATCTCCCACTTACACTAAAGTCAATCGTCTTTGTATTTTAATCCCATACAATCAAGATGGTGATCAAACAGTTGCTGTGATAATATTTTAGTGAATAGGTTTGCTATATTATTCTTAGTTTTTACTCATTCTAATATAACATCTTGTCTTTCGACAATCTCTCGAACGAGGTGGAAGCATCTGAGGATGTGCTTTGATCTATGATGAGATCTTGATTCTTTAGCTTGAATAATAGCACCAGTATTGTCACAATAAAGAGGCACTGGTCCTTCAATCATAAAAATAACTCTTAACTCCATGATGAATTCCTTCATCCAAACAACTTCCTTAGCAACTTCACTAGCAGCAATGTACTCTATTTCAGTAGTTGAGTCAGCTACTGTCTGCTGCTTCAAACTCTTCCAACTCACTGCTCCTCCATTTAGGATAAAAACATACCCTAAAATTGATTTGTTATCATCTGGATCAGTTTGAAAACTAGAATCTGTATATCCTTCTAGCTTTAATTCTGATCCTTCATATATTAAAAAAATATCTTTAGTTCTTCTCAGATACTTAAGAATATTTTTCACAGTTTTTCAATGATGTTCTCCTGAATCAGCTTGATACCTACTGACTATGTCTAATGCATAAGCTACATCAGGCTTGGTACATAACATGGCATACATAATAGATCCTACTGTCGAAGCATAAGGGATAGAATTCATTCTTTCTCTTTCTTCTGATGTCTTTGGACACATTTTCTTAGAGAAATGTATGCCTTGACTTATGGGTAAGTAATCTCTTTTACTTCCCTCCATGTTGAATCTCTTCAATACCAAGTCAATGTACCTAGATTGGGATAAACCTAGCATCCTTTTAGATCTATCTCTATAGATCTTTATATCCAAAATGTAGGATGCTTCACCCAAATCTTTCATGGAAAACTTATTAGATAGCTAAGTTTTGACTGACTGGAGCATTGGGATATCATTTCCAATCAATAGTATGTCATCGACATACAATACTAAGAAGACTAAAGCACTCCCACTAGCCTTCTTATATATACATGGTTCATCCATATTTTTTATGAAGCCAAACTCTTTAACTGTCATATCAAATTAGATATTCCAACTCCTTGATGCCTGCTTTAATCCATAAATAGATCTTTTAAGCTTGCATACCTGGTTTGGCCTCCTACTGGAGACGAAACCTTCTAGCTGAGTCATATAGACCTATTCCTCAAGATTACCATTAAGGAAGACAGTCTTGACATCCATCTGCCAGATTTTATAATCATAGTATGCAGCTACAGCAAGTAAAATCCGTATAGACTTCAGCATCGCCACTGGTGAAAAAGTTTCATCATAATCAATCCCTTGCTTTTGTCTAAAACCTTTTGCCACTAACCTAGCTTTGTAGATTTCAATTTGGCCATCTGCTCCGATCTTCTTTTTGAAGATCCACTTGCATCCTATTGGGGTTACACCCTTAGGTGCATCAACTAGTATCCACACTTGGTTGGAATACGTTGAGTCCATTTCAGATTTCATAGCATCGAGCTACTTGTCAGAGTCTTTACTCAAGACAGCTTTCGAATAAGTCAATGGATCATCATCTTGAATGATACTAGTCTCATTATCATTTTTTATGATGAAACCATATCTTGAGGGTGCATAATGCACTCTATCTGACCTTCGTAGAGGAGGTGTAAATTTTAGATGTACCACATTACTGGTACTTCTGGTTGAGAAACTTTCGTTGGTAATTCTAGAACACTTTGTAGGTCTTGAACTTCCTTGAGTTCAATATTCTTCCCACTGCCTCCTTCTTGGATGAATTCTTTTTCCAAGAATATGGCATGCCTACTGACAATTACCTTTTGTTCAGTAGGGTGGTAGAAATAATATCCTCTAGTTTTCTTAGGATATCCTACAAATAAATACTTGTCCGACCTTGCACCTAGCTTATGTCCAAAAATATTTTTAACATAAGCAGGACAGCGCCATTTTTTGAGATGTTTAAGACTGGGCTTCCTACTATTCCATAATTCATATGGAGTGCTAGGTACTGATTTTGAAGGCACTCTATTAAGAATATATGCAGCAGTTTTCAAGGCATACCTCAGAAAGATATTGGAAGATCAGCATAGCACATCATGAACCGTACCATTTCTATAAGAGTATGATTCTTCCTTTCTGCTACACCATTCAACTGTGGCATATAAGGAGGTGTCCATTCAGAAAGAATTCCTTGTCCTTTAAGATGATCAAGAAATTCACTAGATAAATACTCACCACCTCGATCAGATCGAAGGACTTTAATACCTTTTTCAGTTTATTTTTCAACCATCTTTTGATATTTCTTAAACTTATCAAATGCATCAAATTTATGTTCCATGAGGTACACATATCCATATCTTGATAAGTCATCTGTAAAAGTTATAAAATAGGAACATCTTCCTCTGGCTAAAGTTGTCATGGGCCCACATACATCTGAATGTACTAAGGCCAATAACTCATTTGCCCTTTCTCCATGTTCAGAGAATGGAGTCTTGATCATTTTTCTCATGAAACAAGATTCACAAGTTCCATATGATTCAAAATCATATGGTTCAAAGAATTTCTCTTTGTACAACTTGCTTATCCTTGACTCACCAATATGACCAAGATGACAATGCCAGAGAAATGACATATTTATATCTTCTCTCTTTCTTTTTATATTTTTATGAATATGAAAAATATTTTTATTAAGTAATAGAATTAGAAGACCATTATCAAAATATCCGTTGCCAAAGAATTCATTTGCATGAAATATAGAGCAACCACTACCCATAAATTTTATTTCATATCCACATTGTATTAAAAGAGGTACAGATATGATATTTCTTAGAATCTTTGGTATGTAATAATATTTTTTTAATTCTAGAGTTTTTCTTGATGGTAGCTCCAGTAGGTAAGTTTCCACAGCTTCAGCAGAGATTAATTCTCCACTAGCACCGAAAAGCTTGAACTCATTTTTCTTCAGCCCTTTGATTCTCTGTAACCCCTACAACGAATTGCAAATATGAGAACCACATGCAGTATCCAATACCCATGAATTACTTGCTGAAGAACTTAGTGAAAATATAGTATGTATCATATACATACCTTTGTGTGCCACACTTGCATTTTCTTTCATCTTTGCAAGAAAACTCTTGCAATTTTTCTTCCAATGTCCCATCTTGCCACAGTGATAACATGTCATATCTGTAGGGACATGCTTTGCCTTCTTCTTCTTAAAGTTGCTTCTTTTAGGGTTCAATTGTTCTTTCCTTTCTTTGAACCCTTCCTACCATATTTATTTTTATCCACCATAAGAAGTGGACCTTTTTCTCCCTTTATATGATTTTCAGCTATTTTCAACATATTTAAAAGCTTTGGCAGAAAAATATCTAGTTTGTTCATATGGTAATTCACCACAAACTGGGAGAAGGATTCTAGGAGAGACTGGAGGATTAGATCTTGACTGAGTTCTACATCCATGGTGAATCCTAATTGACCTAATCTGGTGATCAAGTCAATCATCTTCAGCACATGATGTTGAACTGGAGTTCCCTCAGTCATCCTAGCTCGAAACAACTGCTTAGATAATTCATATCTAGCAGTTCGGCTCTATTCTCCATATAGCTTTTTTAAATTGAGCAGTATAGAAGAAGCATCCATATCCTCATGTTGCCTCTATAATTCATTACTCATAGAGGTCAACATTATACATTTAACAACCATGCTGTCATTTTGCCGCATCTTATATGTGGCCTTTTCCTCCTCTGAAGCATCTTCACTGACTGGACCAGGATCAGGTGTGTCCAGAATGTAAGATAACTTTTCTTGCATAAGCACTATACGCAAGTTTCTCAGCCAGTCCACATAATTGGGATCAGTTAGCTTATTTGCATCAAGGATGCAACATAGTGAGAGTGAAGTAGCCATAATGCAGAGTTTTAATCTACAAGAATTAAGAATAATCATATAAGCAGACGATTCATGGTGACATGTATAACTAGATGAGATCTTTTTATTCTAGTTATTGCTCTCACTATTTTATCATATACCATAGCCCTCTCTATGATAGATGAGAAACCCTAAATCGATCTCTTAATGGGGTTGAGATCCTTATTCCTCAAAGAAGTCTTGTGGATAGCACAACAAACTTCTGTGAGATCAAAGGTAAAAATTTTTTTTCAATTATATTCTCAACATAAACTACCTCTAAAATATTTATAATCTTGTGGATAGCACAATAAACCATCATATTTTAGTTAAGTCAAACCCTTCATTTCCATACAGCCATATTTGAAATTAATATTGCTCTTGTGGATAGCACAACAAAGCAATAATAATTCAAATATGCCATAAGCATTCATAATGCATCAAGATTTTATTATATTAGTCCCATAGTAAGTTTTGTGGATAGCACAACAAACTTACTATGGTTCTTAAAATAATAATCATCTTAGCATGAAGGAAGGCTTTAGTAGTGTAATAAACATTGAGCAGACCAAATTCAAGATTTAGACTAATCCAATTGGCCAGATAAGTAGGTGGGGGTCCTCCCGTTGCTTTTTTTAGACATCAATAAATTGGCCAGGTCAGTCAACAGAATCAATTAAAGAACCACCTTTAACACTTGCCTAGACACCAATTGATTAATCGACTCAAGAATTGGTTAGCCACTGGTTTTGATCACTACGACTTAATATAATTTTTTATGAGGGCTTTAGTGGTCACAAGCACATTCTTAAAAATTTAACTACATGATTATGATCTAACAAATATATATTAAATAAATCATAATAAAGTTATTTACATAATATAACACACACAATATATCAACTCACATGTATATATAATTCTATATATAGATATGCTCATATGATTGAACCAATCAAGGTTGGTTCTGATACCACTGTTGGGTTATGATAGCACAGTGGAAGTATGAATTTCATAACTTTGCATAATGAAATCATAATTATCAAATCCTAAGTTAAGACCTCCTTGGTGATTAACAATCATATATCTAAACATGCATGACACTATAGAAGATATAGAAGAATATCTGTATCGCTAAATCTAAAAAAATTTCGACAGAGCTTCCACTAGATGCCCAAGCATTCACCCTCTAATGGTGATCCACACAGAGACTGGATCAAGACACAAGCTCTTTCAAGATTTTTCTTCTCTAATTTGGGTAGCACAACACTCCTTTTGTATTTTCTTGAACACCCTCCTCCCTTGGCTTGACTTTCTCTACCTTTCTTATCTCTTTGTCTTCCTTTACTATCTTCCTAAGTCCTTGTCCTAATTCAAACTTGTCCTTACTATATTTGGACTTGTCCTAACAAGGGAAGGAAGAAAGAAATTGGACAAACTAGAGATGAATGTAAGAAAGAAGAGATAGACTTCTGAATACCAAAACACCGGAGACTCCATGCTATTTATAATTAGCTTGGAGATGCCTATCAACAGGTGTTATCCAATCCACATGCCCCAAATCAAATTTCAGAGGTCTTTCCACATCCCAAATAGAGAAAAAGTCATATCTGATAAGAGTCCTTTTGCAGGTGAAACTCTCTTATCAGATACGATGTTTTATTCTTCTTTCACACGTGCCCAATAAAAGATGCGATAAGCATCTTTTCGTTAATCAGATTATTTTTAAATTTTTACATGTAGAAACTCTTTTCTTAAATATATAAAAATCAAAAGATTATCTGATATAAGTGGTGTCTAAGATTCTTAAAGCAGAAGGAGTCTAGCGATCTTTTATCTGTGTTTTCGAAGAGTTGTGTAGCATCAATTTGTGGCGCCCTCCTTCTCCACCACATATCAACGCCTCATGCCATCCAAGGGCTCATATTGGAGGCACCATTTAGCTCTTTTAGGCATGGAAAAACTTAAAAATAAGGTGGCATGGGTGTTTGGTTAAGAGTCCATAACCAAATGGACTTTTTAGTCCATATCTATCCATAACACCAAGTCAAAGCTAACCCAATCCAATTAGGCCAAACCAAATAAGAGGAATTCAATTAGGTGCCAACATTTGGCTAACCTAAATTAGACCCAAATAAATTATGAGCTTAATTAACTCAATTCTATTCAAATTAGAACCGAAATCAAAACTGATTCGATTTTAAGAGCTAGTGTTTGCAACATGTGCTAGCATGTTAACTCTACAAACTTAATCTAATCCAATTAGATCCTTGATTAGTTTCTTTTGTTGTGACCCATTGAATTTTTTATCTACCTAGTAGTAGGTCCAGATGCAAGTGGACCAAATTTGATTAGAACCTTTCTAATCAATTTAGGTCTGAAACAAGCTAACCTGAATTCAGTAATTAGAATCTTGTCTAATTTGTGACCAAATTAAACCTTTAATTTGATCAAACCTACAAGTCAAGATTGATGTCTAGTAACATATCATAACTATTTAGAAGATATAAAATTTGATAAAAAAAATCAAATATATCCTTCAGTGGTAAGTTATCTGCAACCCAGTCCTTTGATCATCCTGCATCCTGAATATGTTTATGAGTATGAAATGATGTCCAACTCAATACATATTCTTATTGATTCTTTATCAATCAATAATAAGTTTAATAAAATATTAGAATCCTTATCTAACCTTCATTTGCTTTGGCCAAAGTCTTCCTGAGTTTATCAAGAGAAAAGAATACATAGGATGTCATCTCTTCTTACTAAGAGTGATCAATTCCTTGTTAACCTACTCACAATCTCCATACATACTCCATCATATTCAGAACACTCCATATATGATTTAATATCATATTTGAGTGTGAATCAAAATATGGATTCATATGTACAAGATTTCATGGTGGTCTCAGGTCTAAGGACTATTTGCATAACTTTCACTTAGAGAATTATCTTTTGACATGTAAGTAAGACTCCATAAGATATTCTCTATTGGCGGATCAATTTAGTGAACTCATTCCTTAATGAGCACCCATATTTTTGTATTAGTGTCCCCACATAAGTGGCTTGTGAGATCAGCCACCCTCTCTATCGAGCATACAAAGGATGTGCCAGTCTTTCCGAATATTGATCCCCGACTCAATATTCTTACGATCAGAAATATTTAAGATTAAGATTTTAAGATTTTAAATCTCATAGGCATGACTTATTCATATCCTCTAAAATCATTATCCTAATCTATGGGGTTCATCATAATCCTTAATATAAAAAGATACAACTGAAATGATGAATCAAAAATATCTCATTTTTATTTATATCAAAAACAAATGTCTTTACATGAATTGGAAGAATATATGTCCCATCACATAACCCTTGTGATTGGCTTGTAGGGCACTTATTCTTTCATAGGGGTGCCATTGTGACTATATCCCATGAAGATGAATGCGAAAAGAAAATTTTACTTTTCTCAAAATCTTAAGATTGTGTATATAATACATTGTATGAAAAGTAGTTGCATCTAATCTTTGCAAATAAAATCTAGAATCATGAACATATTTAGAATAGTTCTAAAATAATTTATGATTAATTTTATTGCTGTTTATGTAGAATTATTTTGATCTAAAATTAATGTAATTGTTATAGTTCGTCTGTTGAGTCAACTCAATATTATTTGGGTTGACACAGGATCCTGATTTCTCAGCTCAATTTTTGTTGAGCTGACTCATTATTATAGACTAAAAATTATGATTAATAATTCATTATCAATGAGTCAACTAAGTCTTGAAACTTAGTCAACCCATTGTGATGAGTAGGCTCAATCCAGAGGTGAGCAGATTCAAGTTTCAGATCTAAATGATTGTGTATAAAGTTAATTATAAAAGTATTTTATAAAATTTAAAATTATTTTTAAATATCAAACTCCTACCCATAGCCTCAAACTTAATTAAGAATTAAGTTAAACCTATTAGATCTAGAATTATAAATTAAAGATCTAATGTCATTCATATAAAATATGGATGATGGGTTTATGGGTTAGCTTGATCAGGTCCTCCTAATTGGGTTAGACCTAGGATTAGAATCAAAGATTAAATAGACTAAGAAGAAAAATTAGATTAAATCAAGATTTCTCTAGAGTCAATACAATAGCTATAGTTGGTTGAGTCCATATCTTTGATTAGACCCAAATGGACTTTGATCTTGAGCTCAACGATCGAACCCAAATCCATAAGTAGATCCAATTGAAATCGATTAACCAGTTGGTGTCTAAGGTAAGTTTGGCAGTCTTGATTGGTGGTCATTAATTGGGAGCTACTCGTATAGATTGAGTCTATGATGAGTTAATGGCATATCCCTCCCATCGATCTCACTTACTTGGCCAACACGATGAATCAAATTTTGATTAGATCGCTTAATTATTAGGGTTGACCCATGCTTACTAGAAAATTAGTTCGACTGATTTAGGTGCCCCTAGTTTGACTTGTCTTTATCCTCGACATGACTTGATGAAGTCAGTGGGAGGATTGATGACTTGTCAGTTGGACCGACTTGTTTCTAATCTACCCTGATCTGACTTGATGAAGTCAGTGAAAGGATTAAGATTAGTTGGTCTATGTATTTAATTTTGATAAATTATGTTAACCAAATTTTCTAAATTATTAGGTCCATAAAATGAGCTAGTTATGATGATAAATAAATCATAGCCTCCTATTAAGGTGAATGATAATGGATCCATTATTTTTGATTGACATTGCAGGTGTTATCTGTTGGTATTTCTCTAAATGATGGAATTATTATTCATCATATGATGATTTTATTGTACTATTTGATGAATGGTTGGATTGGTCGAGCCATACTCAGACCTGGTTATTCATTAGTTAGAATCACTGAGTAGATTCATGTTAATGGTTGGACATAATCAGGACTTTCAGTGGAGGCCCATCGCCTACTGAAATAAAATTTGGAGCAAAACTAATTACTAAAAATTATTTAAAAAAATAATTAGTTGAGAACCTACCCATAGATGCATATAAATTGGCCGAGCCATACTCGGGTCAGTATGCAGTCTATGTAGATTCTAGTACCCACTAAGAAATTAAGGTAATTTTTTGAATTGGAGGTAGAGGCTACCAATTCATATAAAATAGTGAAAGAAACTTTAGACTAAAGTCTATGTCTTTAGGCTTGATTAATTTATATACTAATTAGGTCTGTATTTTTTTTTTCTTTTCAGAAATGGCTAGTAATTTATCACTCCACTCACTGTTTGATAGTGATGAGTTTATTGGACCCAACTTTGATAGACAGTATCGAAAGTTAAATATTGGTCTTGAGTCCAATTTAGCTAAAAAGTTTAGGGCTAAATCGAGTCAAGCAGACTATGACCCAAATAAGCTAAAGAGAAATGAACAATTAATTACTAATCAAGATGCTTATATGATAATACTTTATAATTTCTCTATATGTGACACTACTACCTGGATGTTGGATACCAAAAGTCTAGTTCACATATGTAATTCGTTGCAAGGACTTCAAGTTAGTAGAAAGTTTAAGAATGACGAAAGGTTCCTAAATATGGGAGATGAAAGTCATGTTTCAATCTGGACTTTAGGAGTTGTCAAGTTTATTTTCAAGTCTAATAGTGTCATTTTAAGTGATTATCACTATTATCCATCTTTCTAGATGAATATAATCTCTATTAATCTTTTGACCAAAGATGGTTATAGTTTATCAATAAAGAATGATTATTGTGATATCATTATAAATAATGTTACAATAATGTGAGGACAATTAAGAAATAGTATCTATATACTGTCACAGTCTATGAGTGTAATGTACACTCCAAATAAATGTCTAAAGTTAGATAATGTCATAGATGCCTACCTTTGGCATTGCAGGCTCGATCATATTAACAAAAGTAGGATAAATATGTTAGCACAAGAGGGTATCCTCAATATCAATGATGGTGAATCATTGCCGACCTGTGAGTCTTGTCTTCTTGAAAAGATGACTAAGTCATCTTTTACTAAAAAAGGTGAACGAGCTAGTGAAGTTCTAGGTCTAATACATAATGATGTTTGTGGACCTATAAGCATTAGTGCCAGAGGAGGGTATAGCTATTTCATTACATTCACAGATGATCTATCTAGGTATGGATATGTCTACTTGATGAAACACAAGTTCAAATCATTTAAAATGTTCAAACGATTTCGTAATGAAGTAGAGAAACAAACTGAAAAATATATTAAGACTCTTTAGTCTGACCAAGAGGGTGAATATTTTTTCAGTGAATTTCTAGCATATCTTGGAGAGAATGAGATTCTCTCACAATGGACTCCTCCAGGGACACCACAGCATAATGGTATCTCAGAAAGAAGGAATCAAACCTTGTTGGATATGGTTCGGTCCATGATGGGATTTGCAAGTCTGTCGATCTCCTTTTAAGGATATGCACTTGACAAGCCTATTTTGTACTCAATAATATTCCGAACAAGTCAGTTAGTAAAACATCATACGAGATATGGTCAGGATGTAGGCCGAACCTCACTTATCTTAAGGTCTAGGGGTATCCGGCTTATGTCAAACAATTACAAACTGATAAGCTTGGACCTAGGTCCAATAAGTATAATTTTGTAGGGTACCTCAAGAAAATGAGAGGATACTACTTTTACCTCCCTACTGAACAAAAGATATTTGTCAGCAGTAAGGCATACTTTTTAAAAAAGAAGTTTCTTGGTGAAGGAACAAGTGCCTCTAAAGTCGAGCTTGACGAAGTTCGACAGGTAGAAGAACCAACAATAGTAACTGAATTTGAACTGGATTTGATAAGATCAAATCCAGAGCCCGATATATAAATATTCTTAAGGCGATTCGATAGAGTACCGCATCTGCCGGATAGATACATAGGTTTCTTGATCCAGGATGGAGATCCTGTTGAGCTCGATGAGAATAATGAGAATTCAGTCATCTATATGGATACAATGCAGAGATCTGACTCTGAGAAATGGCTTGAAGCTATGAAATTTGAAATGGAGTCCATGAAGATCAACAATGTGTGGACATTGGTTGATCCACCTGAAGGGGTAAAATCCATAGGGTGTAAGTGGATCTTCAAAAGGAAAAGGAGCGTAGACAGGAAGGTTGAGACCTATAAAGTCTATCTGGTTGCTAAGAGGTATCATCAATATTATGGTATTAACTATGATGAGACATTCTCTCATGTGGCAAAACTCAAATCCATTCGGATCATGCTTGAGATAGCGGTATACCTGGACTATGAAGTCTGGTAAATAGATGTGAAGACAGCTTTTCTAAATAGAGAGCTGAATAAAGAGGTGTATATGATGCAATCTGAAGGATTCACATCTATAGACGAGTCCAAAGTGTGCAAGCTTCAAAGATCCATTTATGGATTGAAGCAAGCATCTCGAAGTTGGAACATACATTTTGATAAGATGATCGGAACGTATGGCTTTGTTAAGAATGGAAAGAAATTCTGTATATATAAGTGGGTTAATGGTTCAGTAATTATATTTCTTATTTTATATGTAGATGATATTCTCTTAATCGAGAATGATATCCCTGCATTATAAGGAATAAAAGTATGGCTGTCGTCATAATTCTCTATGAAGGATCTGAGAGAAGTAGCCTACATCCTAGGAATGAAGATCTATAGATATAGATCTAAGAGGCTATTCGAACTCTCCCAATCAACATACATAGATACCATGCTAAAACAGTTCAGCATGGAGAATTTCAAGAAAGACTATCTTTTGATAGACCATGAAATTTTTCTCTCGAAGAAGGATTGTCCGACAACCCCTCAAGAGAGAGAGTGTATGAGTAAAATTTCATATACCTCGATAGTAGATTCTATAATATACGTCATGATATGTACAAGACCGGATGTGGCATACTCACTAGGAGTAGTGAGCAGATACCAATCAAATCCAGGTGAGAACCATTGGAAGGTTGCAAAAACTATCCTTAAGTATTTGAGAAATACTAAGGACCAGTGGCTCGTTTATGAGAAATTTGACTTGAAACTCATGAGATACATTGATTTCAGTTTTTAGTCAGATCATGACAATAGCAAAAGCATGTTTGGATACATCTTTATCCTAAATGGTGGAGCTGTTTGTTGAAAAAGTTTCAAGCAGCACACCGTAGCCGATTCTGTTTATGAGGCAGAGTACATCACGGCATTCGATGCTACAAAGGAAGCTATATGGATGAGGAAGTTCATCACTAAGCTTGAAGTGGCACTCTCCATCAATGGTCCAGTTTTATTTTATTGCAATAGTACTGGAGCCATAGCTCATGCAAAGGAGCCGAAGGCACATCAGCAGATAAAGCATATTCTGCGTCGCTACCACTTTATCTGAGAGATCATAGATCGAGGTGACGTCGACCTTCAAAAGATCGATGGAAAGGATAACTTGACTGACCCATTAACTTAAGCTCTTACGGTAAAAGAGTTCGAAGATCACAAAATAAAGATAGGTATATGATACTGTACTGATTGGCTTTAGTACAAGTGAGAGTTGTTGGAAAATGTGTCCCAAAGCCAATCGTCAGCCTGTTGACAGTTGTGCTATTTGATGTAATTATATATAAATTATTTAATAAAATATTTATTTGATAATTTTTATCATAAGCTTGTACATCTTCTACATCGAACTTCTGTGTTATGATGAAAGTCCTTAGGATCATTTTAAATCGATAAAAGAGGATTTATCATTTAGTTCTTAAATGAGTTCGCGACCAAATGATATGTTATTACTAGGATGATAGACATATCAAGTGTAGGTCATTGTGTGTCATATAGGTTGGTTGGACTCTTAACGCTGGTATGGCATGTAGGTGAAATGTAGGAGTACATTTCACTAAACATGACCAACTTCGGAGTACTCTACTGTCAAGAGTCACTCCGAAAGGATATGGGTATCAGTGTCCCTCCGACCTAAGATCACCATGGTGACTTGCAAGTAACTCACTATGCTTTGGTGCCGGACTACCTAAATTTTTAATTCAAGATCGAAAGATTTTTGGGCATAGTCAAGTACTTATGAAGTCGGTATGTGAATCAAGATGGAATTGACCACTCCAAGAGATTGGAGAGAATGCTTTGTGTTTCAATTTAGTATGACCTTGGCCAGGGCAATCTTTATGAGGAGTTACAAAATTTATCAGGTTGAGACACATAATGGATGTACTGCTAAGAGTTGATAGTTTAAACTCTAAGTCATCCCGGCATCAAGGGTCAAAGGGATGAATTATATGGTAACTATATCCAAATAGATTCTTGAGTGTTGCTTTGCATACATTCGACCTATCTGGATGTCGAATACCATTGCTAGATGGTTACTTCAATTGGTATAAAAATTAATTTCTATGCTATTAGCTTAGGTTCGAACTTATGGGGTCACACACATTAGAATTTTCTCTTCGATCATATGGCTAATCTGAAGAGTCCCACTGGACGGAGACTCTGCTGAAGAGTCCCACTAGACGGAGACTCTAGAGAAGAGTCCCACTAGATGGAGACTCTATCATTAATGAAAGATTAATTAGTAATTAGATCACTAATTAGTTCAATTTGATTGAGCATTAAAGTCTGGATCAAGTTTGATTGAATTAGATTCAATCAGGTCAAGTCTGATTAGGTTATGAGATGACCTAATCGGTAAGAGAGAAATGATCCTGATTTGATCAGATCTATGGCTCAATTAATTTATTGATTTGATCAAATTTAATTAAAATTATAGAAGCCTATTTAGATTAGGTTCATCATATTTTATTTAGGTCTAATTGGATTGGGTTTGAAAGAAATCTAATTGGTTAAACCCAGAGTCCCAAATGAGTGGGATTCTCTCACTGCGCCACCTAAATTATCTCATACCTTTTCTCACCACACAAAATTAGTTTGTATGTGAGAAAATTAAAAAATAATTTTTATTTTATCATATATTAAGGATAGAAATTGATTGATTTTGATTTGAATTCAAATTGATTTGAATTTCAACTTAAAACCTTATCCATATCCTTCTACATGTTGGCAGCTTCTGAAGGTGCCCATTGTGTATAAGAAAAAAAAGTCTTTCCAATTGATTTTCATGCTCAATTTTCTTTGATGGGTCTCCTTTTAAGTTAGATAAGGGTTAGAAAAAATTAGAGTTAAATTAAAATTTAAAATAATTTAAATTATAACAAACTCAAGTCCTTATCCTATCTTATCTGGTTTGTGCGACAATCATAAAAAAGCCATATTTTTGTATCCCAAATGAAGAGAGCCTTTCACTGTGAGATACCAGAGAGAATGTGGGGTAAAAATCCTTCTTTGGGATATGAGCTTTAGATGGGTTTCATTCTTCTTTGGTGTGAACAAAAGAGGAGATCGTTCTCCTCTCGGGTGAGAGACCTATAACTGTTCTAGATTTTTGGATGAGGAAAAAATCAAAGAGAAGAGAGTCTTCATCTGATTTTTCTCCATCATTCAGCATCCTCCTCTGATCTATCTTCGACATTAAAAAGTTTTGAGATAATCAAAGAAGGAGATCAAGTTAGATCTGCCATCAGAAGCTGACTGCACGAGCTAGCACTCCTGTGGAGGGTTGATCGGTTTGAGAGGCTTCGTGTGGACCATCTGTAGAGGCCGGACGCTTATGCGACTCCAAGCGACTAGAGAAAACTTTTAGATCTACATTCTTGATCATGAAGTTTGACTAACCATGCTCAGATATTGGGTTCAGAATCCTAGAAGTGGTAGATTAGATCTATTACTAAACACTGTTTTTGGTTCACATGCTTATCATTTTAGATTCAGATTTTTAAGCATATAAATTCATGTCATCGATCTATTTGTAGAAGTTTTAAGATTAGATTTTATGCATGTATTTATAGATTAAAAAGTTTAATCTAATATTCTTTCACTGAAAAATTTTTGAAATACATGCATAAAACCCCTACGCATCCCAACAGCTCATAGCCGCACGAAGAAAGTCTACCTCTACAGATCGTCCACACAAAGACCAGTGCAGATCAAGCTCCTCGGGAGTGCTAGCTCGCAAAGATCTTCAAGACTGATGTTTTTCTTCTTCTTTTGATCTCTTAGATGCTCCAAAGGGGAAGAAGATTTAGAGGAGGAAGAGGAGAGAAGAGAGAGCTCTGGTAGAAAATAAAATCAGCAAGAAACACAACATGGGACGTCCACTATTGGAGCTCCCTTTAAATAACAAGGGACTAGGGTTTTGGGTCAAGAGGAGGGGCACCGAAGTCACCACGCCAAAACCAATTTTGGCATCCCAATTTTTTAAGAAATGAGTGTTGGTGTGAGGAAGGGATCTAGTATTTCTCATGCCAAAGAACTCTTCAAAAAATTCAAAGAAAAAATCTCTTGGTGCCACCCTTCTTTCTAAACATAAAAAATCTCTTTCCTTCTTATCTCCTTATCTCTAATTCGGATCACATTCAAATTAGGCAGGAGATAAAGGCCATGACTCATCATGCTTGCCACCCACCCTTACTGAGCCCTCTCTCTTCATGCCTAAAATCACATGCCAAAACCATTTTGGCATTGAGAAGAAGAGGTGAGTCCAAGGTGGCGCAAGGAGAAAAGATAGAGTCCCTATTGGCTTGGACTCTTCATTTCCAAATTAATTCTAAACTAAATTAAATCTGGTTTGAACCTAATGAGAGGAAGAAACCTAATCTAATTAGAAATCTAATCACCTTAATAAATTTCTAACCCAATTAAGAATTAGCTGAGCCTAAGTTCTGATCAAATCAGGATCAAATTTTTCTTGCAATTAAGCTGGATCAAATCAAACCCATTCTAAGTCAAATTGAATCTAATTCAATTAGACTTAATTTAAAGCTCTTTGCTTAATCAAATTGAGTCAATTAGCAATCCAATTACTAATAAATCTTTTATTAAAAGTAGAGTCTCAGTCCAGTGGGACTCATCACCAGAGTTATAATTCAATTGGACTCTTCAACCGTCAGATCAGATTGTATCTTCTAATGTGTGTGACCCCATAGGTTCGAACTTGAGCCGGTAGCATAGGAATAATTTTTTATACTAATTTATGTAACTATCTAGCAATGAGATCTGATGTTCGGATAGATCAAAAGATTGCAAAGCAATATTCTAGAACCTACTGGCGTATGGTTATCGTATAATTCATCCCTTTGACCCTAATGCTCAAGGTGACCTAAGGTTTGACTATCAACCCTAATATAGTCATCCATATTGTATTTCAATCTTTCAAATCTATCATATGTATTATCTTGATCAAAGTTTTACTAAATTGAAATACACTGATGTATATCTCCTATTTATTCAGAGGGTCAACTCCACCTTGACTCACACACCGACTTGATAAGTACTTGACTGCACCCAATAATCTTCCATCACTGAATTAAAATTTCAGATAGTCCAGCACTAAAGTACAGTGAGTTGCTTACAAATCACTATGGTGATCTCAGATCGAAGAGATACTTATACCTATACTCTTCACAAGCTATCCTTGACAGCAGAGTGCTCAGCAAATGATCAAGTTCGATGTGAATGTACTCCTACATTCTACCTGCATGTCATACCAGTGTCTCCACACTCCTTGGTTAAGAAACCAACCAACTCATATGGCATACAATGACCTATACTTGATATTGCTATCATCCTATTAATAGCATATCATTCGATCGCAAACATATTTTAAGGACTAAATGATAAATCCTCCTTTATCGATTAAATATTGTCCTAAGAACTTCGTCACAATACAGGAGTTCAAATAAGATGGACAAAATATGATGAAAAAGTCAAATAATTTTTATTAATAAAAATTCATATATATTTTATAAATATGAGTACAATCATCAACAGGCTGATGATTGATTTTGAGACATAATTTTCAACATATTTTAATCCATATAATGCCTTATTTAGTTTAAAGATAGGATTAAGAAAAGCATGATTTTCAAATCTAAAAGGTTGTTCTACAAATACCTTTTCAAAGATATAACCATTCAAAAAGGCACTCTTTACATCCATTTGAAATAATTTAAAGTTTATGTAGCAAGCAAAACTAAGTAGAAGTCTAATGGCTTCTAGTCTTGCTACAGGAGCATATGTTTCAACAAAGTTAATCCCTTCTTCTTGATTATATCTCTTTGCTACTAACCTAGCTTTATTTCTAATTATATTATGATGTTCATCTAATTTATTTTTAAAAATCTATTTTGTTCCAATTATGGGGTGGTCAATAGGTCTACTAACTAAGATCCAAACATTATTTCTTTCAAATTGATTAAGTTCTTCTTACATAGCAATCATCTAATTTGAGTCATTTTTAGCCTCTTTTATATTTTTAGATTCAATTTGTGAGACAAAAGCAAGGTAATAAAAGAAGCTCTAGTTCTTATCCCTTGTGAAGTATCACCAATAATAAGGATTTTTGGATGGTTATGTACATACCTCCACTTTTTGGATAGATCAGTATACTTCCTAGTTACCTCTTGTCCAGTACTCTTCTCTTGTTTATCATCTTTTGTTGCTTCATCATCTCTTTGAATTGATTTTCTTCCAAATTCAGCTCCTTCAATCCATTCTCTAGGTACTTATATCATCATCAAGCAAGTCTTCCTTTCTCGAGAAAGGATTGTTAGCTTTATAAAAAATGATACGAATGGATTCTTCAATAACCAAGGTGCATTTGTTAAAGATCTTGCATGTTTTGCTGGATGTGGAGTATCTGAAAAAAATATCCTCATCTGACTTAGCATCAAATTTATCTAGATTATCTTTTCCATGATTATGAATAAAGCTTTGCAACCAAAAATATGAAAGTAATTAATATTGGGTCTTTTTCCTTTCCAAAGCTCATAGGAATTTTTTTTTAAAATAGATCGGATTGAAACTCTATTTAGGATGTAACATACTGTGTTCATGACTTCAGCCTAAAAATATTTGGATTAATTTTCTTCACACAATATGGTATGGACCATATCTACTATGGTTTTATTTTTTCTTTCAACTACTCTATTTTGTTGTGGGGTCTTTAGTATAGAAAAATTGTGTTCAATTTCATTTTCATTGCAAAAAATTTTAAAATTTTGATTTTCAAATATTGTTCCATGATCACTACGAATGCAAACTATTATAGTATTCTTTTCATTTAAAATTTTTCTATAAAATTTTAAAAAAATAGAAAAAAATTTATCTTTATATACCAAAAATAAAATCTATATAAATCTTGAAAAGTCATCTACAATCACAAATCCATATTTCTTACCACCTAGGCTTGTGATCCTAGTTGGTCCAAATAAGTCCATATAAATTAATTCAAGTGACCTAGAAGTTGAAACTATATTTTTTGATTTGAAACTCCTCCTAGTTTATTTTTCTAGGTGACAAGCATCATAAATATGATCATATTCAAAATTTAACTTAGGTAATCTTTTAACTAAGTCATTTATAGCTAATTTAGATAAAGTATGCATACTAGCATGTCCTAATCTATGATGCCATAGCCAACTAATTTCTTTGATCTTAGCATCATTAGCAACAAGACATTAGCTACTCTTCATGGCTATCTCATCAAGATCAACCAAGTAGATATTTTCACGCTTATGTCCAATAAATTTGATGCTATCATCAAAGGGACTAGTGACTATGCAAGAAGATAACTTAAATATTACTTCAAATCCTTTATCACATAATTGACTTATGCTAAGTAAGTTATGCTTTAAATTATCAACTAACAAAACATTATCAATGAAGGTAGTGAGGGTAATTTGAATTTTACCAATGCCAATTATTTTGCCTTTGCTGTTGTCATCAAAGGTAACTACTCCCTCTTCCTTCATTTCAAAGATGAAGAACTGCTCCTTATCACCCATCATATGCCTTGAATAGCTGCTATCCAAATACTATTTTTTTTTGATCTATTGGCTACAATATATTCCTGCAAGAAATCAAATAACTTTCTTAGATATCAAAGTTTTCTTAGGTCCTTTAGGGTCGGTAGTCATGGTTTCTTTTGGAATCCAAATTTTTTTAATTATTTTTTTATTAAACTTTCTTATATTGCAAACATAAGCCTTATGTTCTACTCTACCACAGCTAAAGTAAGTAATGTGTGAGGTGCTGCCAATGGATGTTGATGCAGTGAAGAAATTTTTAAGAAATTTTTGCTTATTGTTTAGTTTATAACCTAGACCAACTCTATTATATATTTTTTTTGATTATTTAGTATTATTTATAATTTTTCAGAGATACATGTGAATTTTTCAACCAATAATTTTTGTCTATCTACTTCTTTCTTTAAGGTCTCATTTTCTCCCTTCAATTTATTATAGTTTTTAAGGGTTGCTTTCTTCTTTTTGATTAGCATCTCATTTTTAGTTTTCAAATTTTTATTTTTTATACTAATCTTCTTAAAGTCTTTCATCAAATTATAGAAGATATTTTACAGCTTATTGAATGTAAACTCTAGAGAAGGTTCTGAATTTACTTCATCCTCTTATGCCATGAAGCACAAGTTGGCTTCATTTTGGATCTCCTCATCTGAACTCAACTCATCACTGTTGCTCCATGTCACGACCATTGCCTTCTTCTTGCTCCTTTTGAAGGTCTTCTTCAATGTTGGATAATCAACTTTGAAGTGATCAAATTTTTTGCACTCGTAGCACAAGAGTGGCTCCTTTTTCTTTTCATTTTCTTTTTTCTGTTGGCTCACCCTTGGATATATTTTTCTTTCTAAAATTTTATCTTCTCCTTCCCATGAACTTCTTGAATTTTCTGATCACTAGGGCATATCCTTATCATCTTCAGCTTTGGTGGATTGCCTGTCATCTTCTTCAGCTGCTGTGGACATCAAGACTATTGTTTTCTTCTTTCAGCTCTCCTCTTTCAAGTGCTGCCCCATCGCCAACTTGTGTGTCATCAGCGATCCAATAAGCTTCTCAAGTGGCAGCTTATTCAAGTCCTTCGCCTCTTGGATAGCTATGACTTTTACCTCTAATATTCTAGGTAAAGACCTAAGAATGTTTTTTACTAATTCACTATTAGTATAGATTTTTCCTAAGCTCTTAAGTCCATTAATAATGTCAGTAAATCTAGTAAACATGCTAGTAATAGACTCAGTAGGATCCATCTTAAATAACTCATATTGGTGGACAAGCATATTAATCTTAGATTCTTTCACTTGATTTGTCCCTTCATGCGTTACCTCGAGCCTATCTCAAATTTTTTTTGTAGAATTAAATATAAAAATTTGATTGAACTCATTTGCATCAAGGGCACAATAGAGGACATTCATTGTCTTGGTATTCAATTGAATATTTTTCTTATCCATTTCATCTCAATCCTTTTCAGGCTTGGGTGAAGGAATGCCATCTACAATGATTGTTGGTATGTGCGAACCATTAATGATTATATTCTACATATCATAGTCTGATGCTTATATAAAAATACACATGCATACTTTTCAATAGATATAATTAGACCCATTGAAAAGTGATGGCCTATTTGTCAATTGTCTCTTGACAAGTGAGCCTCCTAGTTGGGTTGCCATAAACTTAGCTTTTGACGATTAGGTCAACAAGTAATATTAAAGAATCTAACTCTAATACCAATTATTGTTCAGTCAAACAACCCAAGAGGAGGGGGATAAATTAAATTTTTTTTTTAAACTTAAAACAAGTATGTGCTGAGTTAACTATTTTACCTTTAATGTAATTATGCAGTGAATGCAATGTATGAATAAAAGAATGAAGAAAGCAAGCACACACACAAAGATAAGAGGATTTTTATAGTGATTCAGTGCACACCCAGCACCTACATCCACTTTCTAAGCAAGACTTTTGAAAATTTCACTATAATCTCTCAAGATTACAGCTGGATAGTTTTAATCGGACTCATTATCCACAAACTCAGTTGGTTTTCTCTTTGGTTCACCAACCACAACCTAACCTTTACACACCTTAACTAAAGCCACACAATCCAATTACCGAGATGGATTAAATTTTTTCCTTCGTTTCAGCTCCTGCTGAAACTAATTACAGTTGATGGAAAAAAATAGAAAGTTTACAACAAGTATAGCTCCTTGGTTGAGCAGATTTTGTTATCGATGTAGCTCAGTTGTTATCCTCTTGAATTTTTGGAGTTAATGCTCTTCAATGGCTCTTCAATGCTCTCAAAGAATGAAAAAATATTTAGATGAGAGTAGGTGACCTCTTTTGAATACTTGAAATTCAAAAAATCCTTTTTCTTTCAATAGAATAGTTACTTCTTGCTTCTTTTTATATCTTGAGCATTCCCACCAAGTTTGAAGTGATTGAAGCTCAAAACTAGTATTTCTGACTGTTGGAGGTGAAATATAGCCATTGGAAGCTTTAACAAGCCAAAAAAATTACATCTGAAAACTAGTCATTGAGGCTGTCAAACAACTTCAAGTCGGTTTGAATTGACTTCGAGTCAGCTCGATAAGTAATTTTCAAGAATCAAATTTTTTGTTTGACTGACAGAGCTGGCTTGGATTGATCTTCAAGCTGGCTCGATAGCATCCATCAAAAATTGACTTTCTATTTTTCTGATAGAGCTGGCTCAGATCTATCCTCAGGCTGGCTTGGCTCTCAGAATCTAAAAAATAGCCTTTCTATCACCCTGAGAGAGCCGGCTCAGATCTACCTCGAGCCAGTTCGATTGTGTGCCAAGCCTAATTATTGAACCCGTGCCATACCAGAGTCAGCTCGGTTGCTGATAGAGTTGGCTCGACTTGTCCAAATTGATTTTTCTTAAGCCAAAGCTCTCCAAACTTGGTTTCTTCCTCACTTTGTTCAAAGAGCTCTCTTTCTTCCAAGCTTTACAACACTATAAAAGAAAATATTAGTAATTATGTGCTCTAATGTTTGGTCATCATCAAAATCACTTAGAAAGTCAATATCTTGCGAATCCACAAGTCAAGATTGATATCTAGCAACGTATCATGACTACCCAGAAGAGATGAAATTTGGTAGAAATATCAAAATTATCCTTCAGTAGCAATTTACCATGCAATTCAATCTTTCGATTGTATAAAATTCCAGATGAGCAATGGGCATGAAATCATGTCAAACCCAAATACTATCTATATGTATCTCGATCAAAAAATGATAATTCAGATGATAATGCATTAGAAATGTCTTTCTAATCATTATCCTACTTTGGCCAAAGACTTCTTGAATCATCAACCTGTGAGATTACATTAGATGTTCTTTTTTCTTATTAGGAGTGGCCGATCCCTTATTGACCACTCACAATCTCTATGCACATTGCACCATGTCCAGAACACTCCACACAAAGATCAAAAAATCAAGCTAGGGAATAAACCAAAACATGGATTCATGAACATAAAGTACCATGGTGATCTCAGGTCTAAGGATCACTTGCATAACCCCCACTAGAGAACAACTAGCTGACATACAAATAAGGCTCCATCAGATATTCTCTCATAGGTTAATTCAATGAACTCATTCTATAATGAGCACCCACATCTTTGTATTAGTGTCACTATTCAAATAGTTGTGAGATCAACCACCCTCTCCATCGAGTATATATAGGATGTGCCATTCTTACCAATATCCTTGATCCCAGACTCAATGAACCAATGACTAAAAATATTTTAGATTAGAGCTATCAAAGATTTAGGTCTCACTGGTATGATCTCATTATGGCCCTAAAACTATTGCCCTAATCTATGGGGTTCACTATAATCTTAAACAAGTATAAGATGCAGCATATAATGAATCAAAATGTCTAACTTTATTAATAATAAATATCAAATACATGAGTTTAGAAGATAAAAAATAGAAAAATATCCCATCGCATCATAATGCGATTGGATTGTAGGGTATTATTCTTTCAATCTTCCACTTATACTAAAGCCAATCGCTCCTATATTTGATGCCCATACAATCAAGTGGTGGTAATATCACTGTAATAACAAGACCTTAGTGAATGGATCTATTATATTATTTTTGATGTCAACTCACTCAACGATCACATCGCGTCTTACGACTATCTCCCAAGTGAGGTGGAACCACCTTAGGATGTGTTTGGATTTGTGATGAGACCTTGGTTCCTTAGCTTGAGCAACTATCCTAGTATTGTCACAATAAAGAGGTATTGATTGTTCAATTCTAAGAACCACATCCAACTCTGAGATGAACTTCTTTATCCAGACGGCTTCCTTAGCAGCCTCACTAGTCGCAATGTACTCGATCTCAGTGATTGAGTCAGCAATAATTTACTGTTTGAAACTCTTTCAACTCACTACTTCATCATATAGGATAAACACATACTCAGATATGGATTTGCTATCATTCAGATCAGATTAAAAATAAAATCAGTAAAGCTTTCTAGTTTTAAATTAGATCTACCATATATGAGAAAAATATCTCTAGTCCTTTTTTATGTACTTGAGAATATTTTTTACAGCTTTTCAATGATCCTCTCCTAGATCTGTCTAAAATTTGCCTACAATGCCCAAAGCATAAGCCACATCAGGCTTGATACATAGCATGGCATACATAATTGATCCTACATCCGAAATATAAGGAATAGAACTCATTCTATTTCTTTCTTCAGGTGTCTTAGGAGATATCTTCTTAGAGAGTTGTATGCCATGACTCATGGGTAAGTAATCTCTTTTACTTCCCTCCATATTGAACCTTTTCAACATAAGATCTATGTACCTAGATTGGGACAAGCCAAGCATCCTTTTCGAACTATCCTTATAGATCTTTATACTAAGTATATAGGATGCTTCACCCAAGTCTTTCTTGAAAAACTTTTGTGATAGCCATGTTTTGACCGATTGCAACATAGGGATGTCATTCTCAATAAGCAGTATGTCATCCACAAATAAGATCAAGAAGACAATGGTACTTCCACTAGTTTTTCTGTACACATATGGTTTATCCATATTTTTTATAAAGTCAAACAATTTGACTCTCATCAAAATGAACATTCCAACTCCTTAATGGCTGCTTCAATTTATAAACAAATTTCTTTAGCTTGTATACTCGAATTGCCCTCCCATTAGAGATAAATCTCTCTGGCTGAGTCATATAGATTTTTTTCTTAAGATTTTTGTTGAGGAAGACAGTCTTGATATCCATCTATCAGATCTCATAGTTATGATATGTAGCTATAGTAAACATAATCTGAATAGATTTGAGTATGGCTACAGGCAAAAAAGATTTCTTCATAGTCAACTCTTTGCCTTTGTTTGAAACTTTTTACTACTAGTCTGGTCTTATAGGTCTCCACCTGGCTATTTGCTCTAATCTTCTTATTAAAGACTCATTTGTAGTTGTTGGGTGGATGTCTGGCCAGGACACTACCTCTCAAGATCTTTTCAGTACCATGCGATGCAGCAGGAAGAAAGAAGAAACAAAACAACAGAAAAAACAATCAAAATACGTGGATCAGCCACAAAAGGGCTCGCCTCCACGGGGCATGCAAACTTCACTATGAAAAAAAAATTTTATAAGAGGAGACCTCACCCTCAACCCTTGTACACCCAATTCTCTCTCACCTGAAGTTCCCCTCACAAAAGCTCTCTCTCTCTTGAAGACCCCCCCTGAACCCCTGAAGAGCCTGGCGACCGCTGTCCAGGAGCCTCCTGCTCCTTCTCTCTCAGTGCTCTCGCCTCTCTCTCTCTTCTCAGGTTCGTACGGGCTTCGTACGGTGCAAAAACTGATCCACACCTCCCTCTCTGTTCGTCACAGGAGCCATTTATAGACCTTAATTACTACTTAGATCATGATTAGGACTCCTTAATCAACCCAAATCACATCCCAGACTGTCGGATCAAGATCGGGAGCCACCCATACCGTCGGATCACGCTCCGATCTATGGAATAGTACCATGGACCGCGAGAAACACGTGGAAAACACCCACGCGGTCCACAGCCCCCGCCGTGGACCGCCTGGTCCACGGTGGACTGGGGCAAAGGGGCCAGCAGGCCACTGGGCCTGGGCCGGCTCACGCGCGCTGGCCCGCGTGCCCGCCTGGGCCGCGCGCTCGCCTGGGCCGCGCTCCAGGCTGGGCCGCACGCTCGCCTGGGCCGCGGGCTTGGGTCGTGTGTCCCACGCGGGCCTGGGCCGCGCGTCCCGCGCACCGCCGCTGCCGCCCGCCGTCGGTCGCCGGCATTCCTCACCACCTCGAATGTCGTGCCGACTTCAAAAGCTCGTATCTCCTCCATCTGAGCTCCTATTCGGGTGATCTTGGTCTCGTTGGATTTTATTTTTCACCGCGAACCTCTCTGTGGGCTCAATATGGGCTGAATCTCGAGGCATCAAATCCTAACAATCTCCACCTCGATTCGATATTCAGCCTCCTCCAAACTTCGAGAGCTTCTGGATCTCCTCGCCCCCATGCCCTGGGGCAATCGCCTGCTGATCATGGATGGGCAAACATGGGAGTCGAGCCAGGCTGCTCGATCCCATCTCCGTCGTATGCTGTGCTCCTCCTGACCTGAGACCTGCTTGGGGCATCGTCCTGCGATAATAGGAATCTCACCTTGCGACGTCGCCTCTCATCCTCCCGAGTCTCCTATCTCGTGCCCAATCCGCCTCCTGGAGCTCCACCTCGCTCTGGGCTCCACCTGGCTCCTGAAGCTCCACCTCGCACTGGGCTCCCTGCCAGGTAATAATGTCCTCTGCTCCCCTTCTTCCCCTCCAGCATAATCCTATCGCCGCGTAACACCCTCAGGATTCGTCCACCAGCTACCGTCCTGTAGCCTCTCGAATCCAGTCTGCTAAGTGAGATAAGATTCCGTCTGAAATCGGATATGCATCGGACCTCCCCCAATCTCCTCACTGCACCGTCATGTGTCCTCCAGCTGACCATCCCAATATCTCTGATCGCACAGCTCGATCCATCCGACAGATATACAGTGCTCTCACTGTTCTCTAGGGAGTCAAACTGCTCCTCTCTGCAACATATATGATAGGGGCATGCAGAATTTAATATCCACTGCTGAGAAGAAGTAGATACCTCGTCAGATATCTCCAGGACATCTCCATCTAAATCACTACCGGCCGTCGCTACAGCAGCCATCGTCCGATTTTTCAGTTGAGGGCAATCTCTGGCTAGATGCCCCAACTCCTCACACCGGTAACACCTGATTTTGCTCAAGTTCCTCCTGGACTTAGATCGCCCTCGTTGTGATCTCCTGTCGCTCTGTCTACCATCTCCTGCTCCTCCAGAAGCCACCAAACCTGAGCTACCACCATCTGAGCTCGAAGCTGGGTTCTCCCTCCTGAGAACCTCATTTTGGAGTATCACCGCGGTGACCTCATCCATCTTGATAGTGCTCTTCCTCACTAGAAGAGCAGTCACCAAGGACTTGTACGAAGGGGGAAGCGAGGCCAGCAGAACCAGTGCCCTGGTCTTCTCCTCAACATTCTCGCCAACGTTGAGAAGGTCAGTGAGGATCTTCTGGAAGTGACTCAAATGCTCCTGCACGCTCTATCCCTCAGTCATCCGCAGTTGGTAAAACTGCCTCCAGAGGAAAAGAGTGTTAGTGAGAGACTTCGCCATGTACAACTCCTTGAGCTTCGACCATAGCACCACCGGAGAAGTCTCGCTCAGCACATGGATCACCACCTCATCCGTCAGGTACATGTGGATGATACTCATCGTCTGCATCTGTAGCCATTTCCAATCCTGCACCTCTATAGTGGTCGGCTTCTCATCGCACAAGAGAGCATCGATCAACCCCTGTTGGATGAGCACATCCTTCACCCTTGCCTGCCACAAAGAGAAATTGCTCTTACCATCGAACTTGTTGATCTCCATCTTGATTATTCCTGTCTTCTCCATCTTCAGTCTTGCTCACCACCACTGCAATCTGCGTCCTTATACCACCTTGCTCTGATACTACTTGTTGGGTGGATGTCTGGTCAGGACACCACCTCTCAAGATCTTTTCAGTACCACGCGATGCAGCAGGAAGAAAGAAGAAATAAAACAAAAGAAAAAAAATCAAAATACGTGGATCAGCCACAAAAGGGCTCGCCTCCACGGGGCATGCAAACTTCACTATGAAAAAAAAAATTTATAAGAGGAGACCTCACCCTCAACCCTTGTACACCCAATTCTCTCTCACCTGAAGTTCCCCTCACAAAAGTTCTCTCTCTCTTGAAGACCCCCCCTGAACCCCTGAAGAGCCTGGCGATCGCTGTCCAGGAGCCTCCTGCTCCTTCTCTCTCAGTGCTCTCGCCTCTCTCTCTCTTCTCGGGTTCGTACGAGCTTCGTACGGTGCAAAAATCGATCCACACCACCCTCTCTGTTCGTCACAGGAGCCTTTTATAGACCTTAATTACTACTTAGATCATGATTAGGACTCCTTAATCAACCCAAATCACGTCCCAGACCGTCGGATCAAGACCGGGAGCCACCCATGCTGTCGGATCATGCTTTGATCCATGGAATAGTACCGTGGACCGTGAGAAATGTATGAAAAATGCCCACACGGTCCACAGGCCCCGTCGTGGACCGCCTGATCCATGGTGGATCGGGGCAAAGGGGCCAGCAGGCCGCTGGGCCTGGGCCGGCCCACGCGTGCGGGCCCGCGCACCCGGCTGGGCCGCGCGCCCGCCTGGGCCGCGAGCCTGGGTCACGCATCCCGCACGCCGCCGCCTGTGGCCGCGCCGCTGCCGCCCGCCGCCGGTCGCCGGCGGTCCTCCACCACCTCGAATGTCGTGCCAACTTCAAAAGCTCGTATCTCCTCCATCTGAGCTCCGATTCGGGTGATCTTGGTCTCGTTGGACTCCATTTTTCACTGCGAACCTCTCTGTGGACTCAATATGGGCTGAATCTTAAGGTGTCAAATCCTAACAGTAGTCTATTGGGGTCAGACCCTCGGGCGCATTAACTAAAGTCCGAACTTGGTTGGCATACATGGAGTCTATTTCAGATTTTATGACCTCAAGCTATTTGTAAAAGTCATTATACATGACAGCTTCTGAATAGCTCGTGGGATCATTATTTTCAATGATGTGTGATGAGTTGTCATTTTTAATAACAAATTATGATAAGTTTGTGATATTGTTGTTAGGATACCATACTTATCAAATTAATTCTGAATTCAATAAAAATTAAAAATACATAGAGAGTAGTGAGTCAGATCGAATCCATAGAGAAGGCAGTACTTTGATTTGAAATCTTTAATTTTATAAAAAAATAAAATTTTGAGGAAAGTAATTTAAGTTGAAAAATAGAAATTAAAAGTATAAAAAATAAATCAGATACTAAGATCTACTATTTAGATCTTAATTTTTACTTATAATAAAAATAAATAATAAAAATTTAAAGTGCATAAAAATAAATTGATACTAAGATCTACTAACTAGATCTTAGCATCTAGTTGCAAGAAAAATAAAAGATAGAATTTTAAAGTGCAAAAAAAAATTTACATTAATTAAAATTAAAATTTAATTATAAAAAAATAAAAAAATAATAAAATAAAATAAAACTATAACAAATATCTAAAGTTGATTGGTACAGTCTCATTGGGAAGATGGTTGACGACCACTTCTTCTTCCTTCATACTCCGTAGAGCGAACTGACTTCTCTCCTTTTTCTCCTTGGATCTCTAAATTTTTCTATTTTTTTTAAATTTTGTTATTAATTTTCTCTCTTTTTTTTTCCTTATTCCCCGATCCCTTATTTATAAAAAAATTTTTACCTTTTTTTGGTAGCAAAAGGAGTCCTAAAACCCCTCAAAATCATGTTAAACCTGTGTTCATTAATTCTGGTCGTTGGATTGCATTTGGACCACCTAGATCAGATAAAAAATCACTGTTTAAATCCTTCTCTTGATCGAGAACAATGCTGGCTATCGAATCACACATTTGATTTATTTTCAGCCATCAAATGGTGCTCAGATTCTCTTATTCACAGTCGGAAATGCTGTCAGCCATCGGATCAGGCGATGGATCAAGTTTCGATCATCGGATCATGCACAAAATCCTTCATCTGATTTAGTTTTCAACCAGCAACAAACCATAGCCATTGGATCTCACTCAGAATCATGTCGGACCATCGGATCATGCACTGAAAGTGGGCCAACACCGCTGGATATGGGATAACACTTCCTCAGCCATCCAATCTTGTGTTTGCATTGATCTCCATCATTCAATTGCACAAAACTCTTCCAGCTGCCCATAAACTACATCATGCATCACGAACTGTTTGTGGGAAAATTCAGTGCAGGGGTAAAATGATAATTTTAAAACTTTTTCAAAATCATTATTTTATAGCAAAAATTATTAATTAATCTAATTAATTAATAAGAATTTATCCTACACTAGGATCTAAATATGATATATAGCATGCATGCATTTAAATTTGAAATTCAAATTTGAACAGTAAACACTTTACTGTAATATGTTCAAAACATAATACCTTTGTGCGGGTAGTAGATCATCATAATCTGATCACCGTTGGAAGAGTCTGATCATCGCGATGCAGCCACGTGAGAGGATAAAGATGAGTAATTGCATATTTGAATTCAAATCAAATTTTGAATTCAAATGGAAACCAATTTATCCCTATCCACTAAGGGTGTGAGAAGAGGAGGGCGTGGCTTAATTTATGCGTGAGTAATTTCATGAGAAATATTTTCTCGTGTAATAAATGGGGCGTTAAAAGAGGATAAGGTCAAGGCGCTAAGATTGGTTGCTCATTCAAATTCAAACTTTATTTTGAATTTGAATGGCCAACCAATCATCCTTATCTACTCATATGACACATTAAAGTAGGGCGTGAGGAGGGATTTGCATGAGGAAAAATTCATGAGAACTTCCTTCTCGTGAATTCAAATGGGTGCAGTGGAAGTGAGGTGGCGCAGGGAGAATGGGTCAAGGTGGTTTCATTATTTAAACCAACCTAATTAAACCAAATAAGTTAGGCCCAATTAGACTAATTTAAATCCAACTTAATTAGGCTTAATTAAGCTCAATAAAATCCTAATCAAATCAGAAATTGACTAAGTCCAACCCCTGATCAAATCAGAGACCAAACCATCTCGACGATTAGGTCAACTCTTAACCTAATCGGGTCAAACCCAACTGAATCCAATTCAATTGGACTTGATCCAAAAATAATTACTCAATCAAATTGAGTTAATTAGTGATCAAATCACTAATAAAACCTCTCATAAATATTGAGTCCAAATATGATGGATAATCGGGCATCAGAATTCATCGATATGTAACCCTGATCGAAGAGTCCTAAACCAGTGGGACTATTAACCCCGGTACCCAAAATGTGTGGACTTCATGATTAGAGAATCCTGATTCTCGATCACAGAATCTCAGACATGAAGGACTCTTCACCAACTATCAGATCAGATAGGAACCTCTAATGTGTGTGACCCCACAGGTTCGAACCTAAGCCGGTAGCATAGGAACTGTTGGTGCAAAAATCTGCTTGCGCCAGAGAAGCTGGAGTCGAGGGAGTCACGGTCACCACCGGGACCTGCAAAAGAAGTCTAAACCGGAGGTGGGGTTGCTCTGGTAAGACTCTCCGATGCTCAAGTCAGTTCTCTGCCTCAACAAGAATGGAGTGCTCGAACGAAAATTTTAGCAGAGTTTCTAGGTAAAAATGAGAGCTTATGGAATAACGTATCTGGGGTTCCACCTTTTATAGGTGGAGGGGGCAACAAACTGATGGTGACGCCTGTAACCATCTGGTAGTGGGCCGCCCATGGTCAGAAAAAGTTTGTTGCGGAGAGTAGTGGGGTGGACCCATGGCTATTACCGGGGTGTGCCACGTGGAGTCTGCCACGAGAAGCGGAGCGACATCCATTATCGCGACTTGCCAGAGGATAGAAGAATCGTGCGGTATCCATCACAGAAAGTGGAGCAGGGCCGTGGCCATTATTATGGCCTGCCAGGGAGTGATGGAGCCGCATGGAATCTGTCGCAGGAAATGGAGCAGAATCACGGCTATTACCGCAGCGCGCCAGGGGGCGAAGGTCTGTCGGCCGAAGTCCAGCTGGAGCATCTGGCGGAGAGAGGTAGTTAGCCATCTGTCCAAGAGGTGCTCAGAATCCGACTTTCGCAAGAGTTCGGATGGAGTCTTCCTTCAGTCACAGCCGGGGGTGGAGTCCGGCTCCCGTAGGAGCCCAGGCGGGGTCTTCCTGCAGCTGGAGTAAGATGCGAAGTCTGGCTCCCGTAGGAGTCCGAACGGAGCTTACCAGTAGTTGAAGTTGGTGATGGAGCCCGGCTCCCGTAGGAGTCCGGGCAGAGTCTTCCTGTAGCTAAAGTCGAAGATGGAGCCCGGCTCCCGTAGGAGCCCGGGCAGAGTCCTTCTTGTGGTTGAAGTTGGGGACGAAGCCAGCAGTTGAAGTTGGTGACGGAGCCCGACTCCCGTAGGAGTCCAGATGGAGTCTTCCTGCAGTTGGAGTCGGGGACGAAGCCCGGCTCCCGTAGGAGCCCGGGTGGGGTCTTCCTGCAGCTGGAGTCAGGTGCGAAGTCCGACTCCCGTAGGAGTCTGGACGGAGCTTACCAGCAGTTGAAGTTGGTGACGGAGCCCGGCTCCCGTAGGAGTCCGGGCGGAGTCTTCCTGTAGTTAAAGTCAGGTGCGAAGTTTGGCTCCCGTAGGAGTCCAGACGGAGCTTACCAGCAGTTGAAGTCGGTGACAGAGCCCGGCTCCCGTAGGAGACGGGCGGAGTCTTCCTGCAGCTGGAGTCAGGTGCGAAGTCTGGCTCCCGTAGGAGTCCAGATGGAGCTTACCAGCGGTTGAAGTTGGTGACGGAGCCCGGCTCCCGTAGGAGTCCGGGTGGAGTCTTCCTGCAGTTAAAGTCAGATGCAAAGTCCGACTCCCGTAGGAGTCCGGACGGAGCTTACCAGCAGTTGAAGTCGGTGACGGAGCCCAGCTCCCGTAGGAGCCCGGACGAGGTCTTCCTGCAGCTGGAGTCAGGTGCGAAGTCCGGCTCCTGTAGGAGTCCGGACGGAGCTTACCAGCAGTTGAAGTTGGTGACGGAGCCCGGCTCCCGTAGGAGTCCGGGCGGAGTCTTCCTGCAGTTAAAGTCAGGTGCGAAGTCCGGCTCCCGTAGGAGTCCGGATGGAGCTTACCAGCAGTTGAAGTTGGTGATGGAGCCCGGCTCCCGTAGGAGTCTAGGTGGGTCTTCCTATAGCTGAAGTCGAAGACGGAGCCCGACTCCCGTAGGAGCCCGGGCGGAGTCCTTCTTGCGGTTGAAGTCGGGGACGGAGCCTGCAAGGGTCAATCCCGTAGCTGGAGTCAGGGATGGAGCCCGGCTCCCATAGGAGCCCGGGTGGGGTCTTCCTGCAACTGGAGTCAGGTGCGAAGTCCGGCTCCCGTAGGAGTCCGGATGGAGCTTACCAACAGTTGAAGTTGGTGACGGAGCCCGGCTCCCATAGGAGTCCGGGCGGAGTCTTCCTGTAGTTGAAGTCGCAGACGGAGCCCAGCTCCCGTAGGAGCCCGGGCGGAGTCCTTCTTACGGTTGAAGTCGGGGACGGAGCTTGCAAGGGTCAATCCCGCTGAGAACTTCGGCTGAGGGTATTTTATACCCAACACCAGTCTCCCTACTTTCGAGTTTGAATTTCGAATGAAGGAAGTACAGAGAGATTGGCATAGCTGAAGTTGTCCCCTCGAATCCTGCGCATGACCGCCCCCAGATATTTTGGCATTAAATGTGCGCGTGCTGGAGTCTTTTCAAATCAGGGCGATACGAAGGGACCCTTCGAAATTCCCGTTGGTACACTGGCCCAGGTACGATGCAATAATGGCCCTGCCAACCGTCAGTCGCTTTTAGCCGCCTGCCATGGCGAGTGGGACACGTGTCGAGCACGGGCCGGCCTGGGGGGATTCGCGATCATTATGGCGCCGGATCCCCGGGTCTATTTAAACCTGTCCTTCCACCTTTAGGGGCCCTATTCCGCTTCTGAGTTCTACCAGTATCTGCCCTTCCTTTGAGAGCCCTATTTCTATTGGCGTCTTCTTGGGCCATAGGCGCCCTTCGAGTCGTCCCTGTCCTCACCCCTTTGTATCCCTCAGAGCGATCTAGGTTAGTCCCAGAACCTTCATCTTTCTTCCCACCACTTAGGGGCCTTTTCTTTGCTATTTTTTTTTTTTTAAGGAATGGACGCCAAAGCAACACGGATGCTTGCTAGGGGCCTCAAGGCCCACAAAAGAAAGGGTGCCGCAGCCTCCGGATCGGCAAAGAGGGCCAGGACGGAGGAGTCGAGCTTGGCTGCACCTGTCCAGACGGCTCCAGCGATCAACATTCCCTCAGACGCCGAACCTACGGCCCCCCAGGCTTCTTCGAGGAGTCCACCGACTGGGGCTCCCATTTCGGGGGTCCGCCCCATGGAGGTGCCCGTAGTCGAGAGGGGGAAGAGAAGGAAGTCGGTGGCCCGCAGGGTGAGTAGCCACCGAGCCACTGCTGACGAGTCCCTCTGTTCCGAAGAGGAGCCGAAGAATCCCTTCAATGACAGAGACTTGATCAGGCGGTTGATCGACGGCTGCATCCTGTCTGAAGTCGTCGAGAGGATCGACCGTGCCGATCTTGAGCAGCGGGTTTGGGACTCCCTAGGGTCCTTCCTCGAGGTAAACAAATCTTCATTTAACCGATTATTCGGCCCTTGTTCTGATCCCCTTGTCACCTTTGCGGTTTGGGCACCAACTCCTTGCCAATATCGAGGCGACGAATCGGGCGAGGAGGGACGCCGTCCAGGTGGAGAAGCATTGCCGGGCCGAGGTCGCTCGCCTCAAAGAAAAGGCAGCCGAAGTAGTTATCCTCCAAGAGGTCCTGGAAAGAGAGAAACAAGCCCGGGAGGAGGAGAAGCAGACCTTGGAGGAGACGGTGAGAAAGGCGGAGGCCGAGGTCGCCAAGTTGGCTGAGCAGATTTCAGTCCTGGTCTCGGAGGCCAGGGTTCTTGCGGTAGAAGAATTCAAGACCTTCGCGGAGATGAGGGACCTGAATGTCCAATTCGGCCAGGAGGCGTTCATCAAGGGGTTCGAGCTTTGCTAGGAGAAGGTGGCCAAAAAATTTTCGGAGCTCGACCTCAACTTCTTGGGTGAGGAGTCTGAAGATGAGGCCGGTCTCTCTTTCACTACCACTGCTGCCGCAGCCCCCCTTCCCGGAACACTGAGCTCTCCAACTCCTGCCCTTGAGGTCTGAGACCTCCGACCTTGTATTTTTATTTTACCGTAATTTTTCTTTTCTTTTTTGTCTTCAAGAATCATCCAATCAATAAAGTTGAATTTCTTGTCGTGGGTGGCCTCTCCCTCCTTCCTTTCTTCTCTCTGCTTTTCTTTCTGCGATGAGGCGTGTCTTGACGCTTTTGCCTTCCGATGGCAGTGCCCCGCTGAAGCACTTCCCCTGCCCCTGGGGATTCCACTGAAGTCAATGATCCAGCGGCTGAAGAAGGAAGTCCTTCACTTGATAAAAAAGTCAAAGAAGATGGAAGGCGAGCTTCGCAGATTGAGAGAGGGTCATTCTGAAGCCACCGTGTAGGCCACCCACTTTCGGAATCTCCACGTGAAGGGGATCATGGAGTATAGCCGGAGGAAGGCGGACTTCACGAAGGAGCTTGAGGAATGCAAGAAAAGCGCCAGCGACCGAATTTGGGCTCAAGCTGCCAAGATTAGCGCTCTCAGGGTGGAACTATCGACTGTGATGGAGAAGATCGGCCAGCTGGGAGGAAGTTCGTCTCGGCTCTTGGCTCGGGCCGACGGCGACCGGAAGTGGTCGAAGAAGGTCTCCGACCTTCAGCAGCAGCTTCAGGATGCCGAGGTGAGCTACGACGTGCATCGGACCGGTTGGCACAGGCAGGTAGAGGAATATAAAGGGAGACTCAGGGTGGCGACCGACGAAGTCGCCCGTCTTCAGAGGCAGCTGGCTGACAGGGCTCAGCTGACTTCTGCTCGGGATTCCAATGAACTCCAGTCCCTGAGAGGAACCATCGAAGGGCTTTCTGTCGCCCTTGAGAAAAGGATGGCTGAGCTGCAGCAATTGAAGATCCAGCTGGCATACGAGCAGCAGGCCGTCAAGGATGCGGAGGTAGAATCTTAGGTCCTGAGAAAGAGGCGTCGAGAGGCGGAGATCGAGAGCCAGTGACTTTGTCGGGCACTCCAGGATGCGCTGCTGAAAAGGAGAGAGCTAGAAGAAGAAATTAAGAATCTAAGGCAGTCCTGGATGAGGGGTGGAGCAGATAATTCTAGGTTGGAAGGAGCAGAGCTTCCCTAGGGCTCTTTTTATCCTTTTGTCTTTTCATGTATACATTTTCCCTTTTGTTGTTTTGTCCCGCTTTTGTCGTTTTGCTTTTCTTCCTTTGGCCTTCTGGGCTTTGTGGTGTATATTTCGCAAATGGAATGAAAAAGAGATTTTGTGTTACCTCGCCTGCATATTGTATTAAATTGTCGTCCGCTGAACTTCTCTTGTCGTTCGACTTGTCCGACGTTGACGTCGTTGGGGGGTGCCCAGTCGTAGATGTGCTGGTTTGCTTTCCTCGTCGTTCACAGCCGCAGGCTCGAGCTTGATGGTCCGAACTCCGCATTACTTCGGAGACGTCGCTGTCTTTGTGTCGAGAGCCTTCTTAGAGGCCGGGGGTGTTTGGTAGGAACTTTCCGTCTTTGTTGAGATGAGGTTCCTTAGGTCTTTAGTGTGGTTTGTCCTTCATCTGTTTTTGACGTTGCTCGTCGCTCTTCCTCTTTAATTTCTCTCCTCTTTTTAGAGTGAGGGCCCCCCCCTCTCTTTTTGCGGGGTTGCGTAGGAGTGTGAAGGTGCCGCTGAGGGGCCTTTCCCCTTTATCCGATCTTGTCGGGCGGTCGGGCTTCGTCACCGTCAGGGTGAGGTTCTCCTCCTGTTCCCAATGGGGCCACGGGGGCACATAAGGGCCATTGCAAGGGTCTCTCCCCCCATCCAGTCTAAAAGAACCGGGCCTTCGACTTTGCTCATGTCAGGACGAGGTTCTCCTCCTGTTCCTGACATGGCTGTGGGGGCACATTAGGGCGTTGTAAGGCCTCTCCCCCCATCTGGTCTAAAAGAATCAGGCCTTTGACTTTGCTCATGTCAGGACGAGGTTCTTCTCCTGTTCCTGACATGGCTATGGGGGCACATTAGGGCGTTGTAAAGCCTCTCCCCCCATCCGGTCTAAAAGAATCGGGCCTTTGACTTTGCTCATGTTAGGATGAGATTCTCCTCTGTTCTTGACATGGCTGTGGGGGCACATTAGAGCGTTGTAAGGCCTCTCCCCCCATCCGATCTAAAAGAATCGAGCCTTTGACTTTGCTCATATCAGGATGAGGTTCTCCTACTGTTCCTGACATGGCTGTGGGGGCACATTAGGGCGTTGTAAGGCCTCTCCCCCCATCCGATCTAAAAGAACCGGGCCTTTGACTTTGCTCATGTCAGGACGGGGTTCTCCTCCTATTCCTGACATGGCTGTGGGGGCACATTAGGGCGTTGTAAGGCCTCTCCCCCAATCCGATCTCAAGATAATCAGACTTTCATTTTAGTTATGTTAGGATGAGATTCTCCTCCCGTTCCTAACATAACTTTGCTTTAATTGTTTGAAGGGGTTATACCCAGTCGTGATAAATCCATGCCAAATGGGAGGAGCATGCCAAGTCGAAAGGAATTTAGATTCAAGACGAAATCGTAAGCGATACATTTACAGGTTTCCTGGGTTCTATGGTTGTGGAAGGTCTGCTCCTCCTTGAGGCCCTCCGATGATGGAGTCGATGGTCCTGATTGGAGGCCGATCTCCGGGCTGCTCCTCCCTCCTTGGCAGCTCAGGTTATGGCAGGGCCCTTGGCCGATCTTCTCTACCCTCGGGCCGACGTTGGATGAACCTGTCGAGTCGACCTCGTCGAATGAGCTCCTCGATCTCATCTCGGAGCTGGATGCATTCCTCCATGTCGTGGCCATGGTCGCGGTGGTAGAGACAGAACTTGTTGGGGTTGCGCTTCCCGGGGTGTGTGCGCATCTTCTCTGGCCTAGGGAGCTGCTCTCTGACCTCCATCAGTACCTGGGTCTTCGAGGCATTGAGGGGGGCGTAGTTGCGAAACCTTCCCGATGGAGAACCCCGTCGAACCTCACGATCCAGACTCCTCTACCTGCATACCCGGGGTGGAGTATGGGCATGCTTGTGCCCTGGAGGGGATCGAGAATGCGGCCGAACTTCCCTCGACCTTTTTTCGACTGCGGGCTTACTCGAGTCTCCCGCCTGCTGCTCTCTCACGGTCTCCTCATCCTTCATTTTGAAGGCTTCTTCTACTCGGGCGTACCCTTCAGCCCGAGCCAACAAATCAGCAAAATTCCTGGGGTACTTCTTCTCCAGGGAGAACAAAAGGTCATTCTTCTGAAGGCCACCCTTCAGAGCGGCCATCACGACTGATTGGTCCAAGTTTCGGACCTCCAGCGTCGCGACGTTGAAACGGTTGATGTAGGCCCGAATGGACTCCCCTTCCCTCTGCTTGATATTGATGAGGGACTCTGAACCCTTTCGGGGGTGCCGGCTGCTGACAAAATGAGCCATGAATTGGTGGCTCATCTGATCGAAGGAAAAGATGGTACCCGACTTCAGAGTCGAGTACCAGTTTCTCGCCGCTCCCTTCAAGGTGGATGGGAAGGCTTGGCATAGGATGGCGTCGGGAGTGCCATGAAGCAGCATCATCATCCGGAAGGCTTCCAGATGATCAACCGGGTCCGAAGTCCCATCGTAGCTTTCGAACTGGGGGAGCTTGAAGTTTGGCGGGATCGGTTCCTGCATGATCATTTGAGAAAAGGGAGGGTCAGTGCAAATATCTTCACCATAAGCGGGGGGAGCATGGCGGAGTTCTTCAATCCGTCGGTTCATCTCTTGGAGTCTCCGGTCTAGGAAATCCTCTCGACTTCGAGTCTCAAGGGTCCTCTGGCAGAATGGGGGCAGAGATCTTCTAGGGGTGGAGTCATGATCCGATTGAGGGCTCTCCACCCTCGGGTTCATTTTCCCAGGAAAGATGGGATGGCTGGCCCAAGTGGCCCGCCCTGCCATCGAATTCTGGTGTTTCGACGACACCCTTTCCAGGCGCACTGATGCCTGCGGCTGCTGCTGCTACTGCATAGCCTGCACAGCTTCAGTGAGGCCTCTGACCTGCTGCGCTAGTAGATCAAACTGCTCCGCACCGACCGTCGTCGCCGGAGGAGGAGGTTGGGAAACAGGAGGTGAGGCCGGACCTGAGATTTGGCTGTGGAGGCCGTGGATCGTCGCGTGGATGCCTTGCAGGGAGGCATCGAGCAACGATCGAGTGGAGAAAGGAGGAGGGGACGTCGGAAGAAATGCCCGGGGGCGGTCCCGTTGAGCGCTCCTTTAAGAACAAGGATACTGCGAAGACACAACCTCTTCCTCTAGCGCCAATCCTGTTGGTGCAAAAATCTGCTTGCACCGGAGAAGCTGGAGTCGAGGGAGTCACGGTCGCCGCCGGGACCTGCAAAAGAAGTCTAAACCGGAGGTGGGGTTGCTCCGGCAAGACCCTCCGACACTCAAGTCAGTTCTCTGCCTCAACAAGAATGGAGTGCTCGAACGGAAATTTTAGCAAAGTTTCTAGGTAAAAATGAGAGCTTATGGAATAACGTATCTGGGGTTCCTCCTTTTATAGGCGGAGGGGGCAACAAACTGATGGTGACGCCTATAACCGTCTGGTAGTGGGCCGCCCATGGTCAGGAAAAGTTTGTTGCGGAGAGTAGTGGGGTGGATCCGTGGCTATTACCGGGGCATGCCACGTGGAGTCTGCCACGAGAAGCGGAGCGGCGTCCGTTGTCATGACTTACCAGAGGATAGAAGAATTATGCGATATCCGTCACAGGAAGTGGAGCAGGGCCGTGGCCATTATTGCGGCCTGCCAGGGAGTGATGGAGCCGCGTGAAATTTGCCGCAGAAAATGGAGCAGAATCGCGGCCGTTACCGCAGTGCGCCAGGGGGCGAAGGTCTGCCGGCCGAAGTCCGGCTAGAGCATCTGGCGGAGAGAGGTAGTTAGCCATCTGTCCAAGAGGAGCTCGAAATCTGGCTTTCACAAAAATTCGGATGGTGTCTTCCTTCAGTCACAGCCAGGGATGGAGTCCGGCTCTCGTAGGAGCCCGGGCGGGGTCTTCCTGTAGCTGGAGTCAGGTGCGTAGTCCGGCTCCCGTAGGAGTCCGGACGGAGCTTACCAGCAGTTGAAGTTGGTGACAGAGCCCGACTCCCATAGGAGTCCGGGCGGAGTCTTCCTGTAGCTGAAGTCGAAGACGGAGCCCGGCTCCCGTAGGAGCCCGGGCGGAGTCCTTCTTGCGGTTGAAGTCGGGGACGGAGCTAGCAGTTGAAGTTGGTGACGGAGCCCGGCTCCCGTAGGAGTCCGGGTGGAGTCTTCCTGCAGTTGGAGTCGGGGACGGAGCCCGGCTCCCGTAGGAGCTCGGGCGGGGTCTTCCTGCAGCTGGAGTCAGGTGCGAAGTCCGGCTCCCGTAGGAGTCCGGACGGAGCTTACCAGCAGTTGAAGTTGGTGATGGAGCCCGGCTCCCGTAGGAGTCCGAGGGGAGTCTTCCTGCAGTTAAAGTCAGGTGCGAAGTCCGGCTCCCATAAGAGTCCGGACGGAGCTTACCAGCAGTTGAAGTCGGTGACGGAGCCCGGCTCCCGTAGGAGCCCGGGCGGGATCTTCCTGCAGCTGGAGTCAGGTGCGAAGTCTGGCTCCCATAGGAGTCCGGACGGAGCTTACCAGCGGTTGAAGTTGGTGACGGAGCCCGGCTCCTGTAGGAGTCCGGGCGGAGTCTTCCTGCAGTTAAAGTCAGATGCGAAGTCCGGCTCTCGTAGGAGTCCGGACGGAGCTTACCAGCAGTTGAAGTTGGTGACGGAGCCCGGGCGGGGTCTTCCTGCAGCTGGAGTCAGGTGCGAAGTCTGACTCCCGTAGGAGTCTGGACGGAGATTACCAGCAGTTGAAGTTGGTGATGGAGCCCTGCTCCCGTAGGAGTTCGGGCAGAATCTTCCTGCAGTTAAAGTCAGGTGTGAAGTCTGGCTCCCGTAGGAGTTTGGACGGAGCTTACCAGTAGTTGAAGTTGGTGACAGAGCCCAGCTCCCGTAGGAGTCCAGGTGGAGTCTTCCTGTAGCTGAAGTCGAAGACGGAGCCCGGCTCCCGTAGGAGCCCGGGCGGAGTCCTTCTTGCGGTTGAAGTCGGGGACGGAGCCTGCAAGGGTCAATCCCGCAGCTGTAGTCAGGGACGGAGTCCGGCTCTCGTAGGAGCCCGGGCGAGGTCTTCCTGCAGCTGGAGTCAGGTGCGAAGTCCGGCTCCCGTAGGAGTCCGGACGGAGCTTACCAGCGGTTGAAGTTGGTGACGAAGCCCGGCTTCCGTAGGAGTCCGGGCGGAGTCTTCCTATAGTTGAAGTCGAAGATGGAGCCCGGCTCCCATAGGAGCCCGGGCGGAGTCCTTCTTGCGGTTGAAGTCGGGGACGGAGCTTGCAAGGGTCAATCTCGTTGAGAACTTCGGCTGAGGATATTTTATACCCAACAGGAACCAATTCCTGTACTAATTGAAGTGACCATCTAGCAATGATACCCGATGACCAGATAGGTCGAATGGTCGCAATCGTAATACTCAAAACCTACATGAATATGGTTACTGTATAATTTATTCTTTTGACCTCTGTGTTTAGGATGACTCAGGGTTAAACTGTCAATCCTGATTAGATCATCCGAATCATGCTCAACTCAAATAGTCCTGTGATTTCTCACAAAGACTACCCTAGCCAAGATTTTGTTAAATTGAAACATGACTGTACACGGCTCCTAAACTGGAGTGGTCAATCCCTTCTTGACACACGCACCGACAAGTCAAGTACTTGACTACACCCAGCAGCCCCGTCACTGAATTAGAAATTCAGGTAGTCCAGTGCCTAAGTGCAGTGAGTTGCTTGCAAGTCACCGTGGCGGTCTCATGTCGGAGGGATATTTATACCCATATTCCATCAGAGCAAATTTTGACAGCAGAAATAGCTCCGGAGTCGGTCACGTTTAGTGCAGATGTACCCTTACACCTCACCTGTATGCCATACCAGTGTCTCCACACTCATTGGTTAAAAGGACAACCAACCTATATTGCACACAACGACCTATGCTTGATAAACGTTGTCATCCTTAGTAACAACGTATCATTTGATCGCGAACAGATTTAAGGACTAAACGATAAATCCTCCTTTATCGAGTCTAAATAGTCTTAAGGACTTCACTACAACATAGGAGTTCATTAGAAGATAAAATATTTTGTGATGAAAAATATCAAAATAATTTTTATTAATTTATAATTCATGTACATATATAAAAATGAGTACAACCATCAACAGACTGATGATTGGCTTTGGGATACTATTCCCAACAATCTCCCACTTGGCCTAAAGCCAATCGGTGCATTATCTAATACCCATCTTCGACTTGTAGTCGTCGAACTCCTTCACCGTAATGGCTTTAGTGAATGGGTCGGTTAGGTTCTCCTTTCCGTCGATCTTCTGAAGGTCGACGTCACCTCGATCCATAATTTCCCAGATGAGATGGTAGTGGTGCAGAATATGCTTCGTCCGTTGGTGTGCCTTCAGTTCCTTCGTCTGAGCAATAGCTCCAGAGCTGTCACAGTAGAGCAGAACTGGACCATTAGCCCACTTATAAATGCAGGACTCTTCTCCACTCTTAACGAAGCCATACGTCTTGATCGTCCTATCAAAACATATGTTCCAACTCCGGGATGCCTGCTTAAGTCCATAAATAGACCTCTGTAGTCTGCACACCTTAGACTCATCAGTGGATGTGAATCCTTCAAGTTGTATCATATACACCTCTTCATCCAGCTCTCCGTTTAGGAAAGCTGTCTTTACATCCATCTGTCAGATTTCATAGTCCAGATGAGCAACTATCGCAAGCATAATCTGAATGGATTTGAGCATTGCCATAGGAGAAAATATCTCGTCAGTCTATACCATAATGTTGACGATATCTCTTGACAACCAGATGGGCTTTATAGGTTTTCACCTTTCCATCTGCGCCCCTCTTCCTCTTGAAGACCCACTTACACCCTATGAGTTTTACTCCTTCGGGTGGGTCAACCAATGTCCACACATCGTTGACCTTCATGGACTCCATTTTGGATTTTATGGCCTCTAGCCATTTCTCAGAGTCGGGTCTCTGTATTGCATCCATGTAGGTGATCGGATCCTCATCGTTTTCATCAAATTCGATAGGATCGTCATCCCGAACCAAGAAACTATAGTATTTGTCCGGTTGACGTAGTAATCTACCAAATCGCCTTAAGGGTGCTTGATCAATGGGCTCCGAATCTGATCTAATCAAATTCGGTTTAGCAACTTGCGTCGGATTTTTCACCTGTTGAATTTCGTCAAGTTCGACCTTAGAGGCAATAGTCTCTTCACCAAGGAACTCCCTTTCCAAAAAGATTGCCTTAAGGCTGACAAACACTTTTTGCTCATCAGCTAGGTAGAAGTAATACCCTTTGGTCTCTATTGGGTACCCTATAAAATTATACTTGTCAGACCTAGGTCCAAGCTTGTCTGTAGTTAAACGTTTAACATAAGCCGGACACCCCCAAACCCTAAGGTGCGAGAGTACTGGCTTACGTCCTATCCATATCTCATATGGCGTTTTGGTTACAGACTTACTCGAAACCCTATTTAGAAGGTAACAAGTCGATTTGAGCGCATATCCCCAAAGGGAGATCGACAGACTAGCAAACCCCATCATGGATCGGACCATGTCCAACAAGGTCCAATTCCTCCTTTCAGACACACCATTATGCTGTGGTGTTCTAGGAGGTGTCCATTTAGAGAGAATCTCATTCTCTCCAAGATATGTCAAAAAATTATTGGAAAGATATTCACCTCCTCGATCAGATCGAAGAGTTTTAATACACTTTCCAGTTTATTTTTCTACCTCATTTCGGAATAGTTTGAACATTTCAAACGACTCTGACTTATGCTTCATTAAATAGACATACCCATACCTCGATAGGTCGTCTGTGAAGGTTATGAAGTAGAAATATTCATCTCTTGCACTTGAGCTCATGGGTCCACATACATCAGAATGTACCAGAGCCAAGAGTTCACTGGCTCGCTCACCTTTTTCAGTAAAAGGTGACTTGGTCATTTTACCAAGAAGACAGGACTCACAGGTTGGAAGTGATTCATAATCACCTACTTCAAGAATTCCTTCTTGAGCCAACCTGTTTATCCTGTTCTTATTGATATGACCTAGCCTACAGTGCCAAAAGTAGACATCTGACACATTATCTATTCTAGGGCATTTACCGGAGGTTTGAACCACATTAACAGATTGTGATAGAAAGTAAATTCCATTATTAAGTTGTCCAACAAATATTGTAACACCATTCAAAATGATATTGCAAATATTTTCTTTTATTAAATATTGATAACCGTTCATGGCCAAAAGGCCTACAGAAATAATATTCAATAAAAAGCTTGGACAATAGTGACATTCACTAAGAATTATATTTTGAGAATTGATTACAAGGTTCATGATTCCTAATGCTAGAACTGGAACTTTACTTCCATCTCCAACGTTCAGGAATCTCTCACCTTCATCAAATCTCTTACTGACCTGCAGACCCTGCATCGAATTGCAAATATGATAAGGGCTTCCGGTATCCAATACCCAGGCAGTAGTATCACAAATGAAAAAGTTGCAAGGTGTTATCATATAAGTACCTTGCTTCTTCTTTGACCTATTCGGGTCCAGTGAGGCAATGTATAGAGGACAGTTCCTCTTCCAGTGCTCCTGCTTCTTGCAAAAGAAGCACTCCGCCTGACTCTGGTCGGGCTTACGCTTCTTGGTCTGACCCTGTGCAGACATCCCAGCATGCGGCTGCACCTTCTTCTTCTTCTTCTTTTTGTTCTTCTTCCCTTTCTCAAAGGGTCGACAACCAGAAGAAGACCCTCCCACAATATTTACCGACTCCTTATGGAGCTGGTGGTCCTTCTTAAAGTTCTGCAGCAACCCCAACAAGCCGTGGTAGTTCATTGCAGGTTTTGTCATTCGAAAATGAGTAAGGAAGGGAAGATAGGACTTGGGCAGAGAATTAAGGATCGCATCCTTACCGAGCTGCTCGTGCAGGGGAAAGCCCAGTTTACTTAAGCGCTCAATCATTTCGATCATGTATAGTACATGATCAGTGACTGAGGCTCCATCCCTCATCCGAGCATTGAAAATGGCACAACTAGTTTTGTGCCTTTCAACATTATCAGGTGTGCCAAAGGAGTCGTTCAACATTTGAAGCATCTCCTGTGGTTGGGCATTCTCGAACCTGCGACTGAACTCATCATTCATTGCCGCCAGCATAATGCATCGAACGGTGGTGCAGTTGTTGAGCCACTTCTGGTAAGTGTCTCGGACCACCCCTCTAGTATTCGAGGCTGGCTCATCAGGTGCCGGATCTGTTACTACATAAAGGATCCGCTCATGCTCAAGGATGATTTTTAATTTTCGATATCAGTTATCAAAATTAGATCCCATGAGCTTGTCATTATCTAATAATGACCGGAGCAAAAGGGTAGTGGCCATAGCTGGATAAAGGAAAATCAGACCTATATTAGTACATAAATTATTAATACTAAAGACGGACTTTAGTCTAAAGTTTCTCCCAGTATTTTTATGAATTGGTAGCCTCAACCTCCAATTCGAGGAATTACTTTAATTCCTTAGTGGATACTAGAATCCACACAGACTACACACGAGCCCAACTTTGGTTGGTCAACCCATGTGCATCTATGGGTAGGTTCCTAACCAGTTGTTTCTCTAAACAACTTCTAATAATTGATTTTGCCCCTGAACCTAATCAGTAGGCTTTGGCCTCCACTGAAAAGATCTGGTTAGGTCCAACCATTAACATGATTTGATTTGATGAATCAGACCAATAAATGATCAGGCTCGACTTTGGCCAGCCAACCTGACCACCATCAGAAAGACTCAAACCAAATTATCATATTATGAATGATAATTCCATTAGTCAATAAGCACCAGGCCTTTGGGCCTCCAATGATTATTAAACTAATGGACTCATTATCACTCACTTAATGGGAGGCTATGATTTAGTTATCACTATAACTTAATCATTTTAGGGACCTAATAATTTTTGAAGATTTTATTAAAGGATAGAAGAGAAGAAATTAACCAGCCAATTTCAATCCTCCCACTGACTTCACCAAGTCAGATTAAAAAAGATTTAATTAAAGCCGGTATTAGGAGCACCTAAATCAGTCACACTGATTTACCTAATGACATAGGTGAGCCCTAACCACCAAATGATCTAATCAAAACCTAACTCACCAGGTTGGCCAGGTAAGTGAGATCAGTGGTGGGGATAAGCCATTAACTCGTCAGAGATTGAATCAATGCGAATAGCTCCCACTTAAGAACCACTGGTCAAACTGCCGAACTTATCTTAGACACCAACCGGTTCATTAGTTTTAATTTGATCAACTTAGTAAATAGGGTTCCACCGCGTAGCCATGAATTAAGTCCATCTTGGTCTAGTTAAAAATATGGATTCATTCAACTACAACTATTGGAGTTGAGTCTAGAGTATCCTTGACCTAATCTAATTCAACTTTTGATTAGATTTGACCAATTACTTTAATTTAGTCTATTTCTTTAAGCTAACCTTAGGTCTAACCCAATTATGGACCTAATCCATCTAACCCATTGACCCACAAGTTTATGCAATTGTCTTAGGTCTTAATTCATAATTCTAGACCTACTAGACAATACTTAATTCTTTTAATTAAGTATTTGGGCTGATGGGTCAGGGTTTGACATTTCAAAAATAATTTTTAAATTTGAAAGGTTTTATTTTCTGTTCATCAAATATGTTGACTTATTACACAAATATATCAGCACATTTCATAAATAGCAATCCTATTGCTAATTACATAACAGAAAATAACTCAATCAAAATAAATCATGAATATTCCTTTCGCTGCTTCATCTGCATGGGATATAATCGCATCGGCACCCCTACCGTCATAGGAGACCCCATCGAATGAGAAGCAAGGGCCTTTAAACCCTACTTTTCTCTTATGATCGGACGGCCATGGCAACCAACCCAATTCGATTACTTGCTACTTGGATCAAGTATATCTAAATATACCAATTTCAAAATTTAAATTTTAAATTTTAAATTTTAAATTTTAAATTTTGAATTTTAAATGTCAAACAAATTTCAAATTTTTGAATTTCAAATTTTGAATTTCAAATTTTGAATTTTAAATTTTGAATTTCAAATTTGAAATTTCAACCAAATTTCAAATTTTGAATTTCAAATTTTTGAATTTTGAATTTTGAATTTTAAATTTAAAAATTTAAATTTTAAATTTTGAATTTCAAATTTTTGAATTTTGAATTTTGAATAACTTTCAAAATTTAAATTTCAAATTTTGAATTTCAAATTTCAAATTGTAAACGTTTAGATTACAACTTAATCTATGCATGCAAATATATATATCATATCTAAGAACCCGCTCTGATACCATTTGTGGGGAAATTTAGTATAGGGGTAAAATGGTAATTTTAAATTTTTTTTAAAATCACTATTTTATAGAAAAAAATATTAATTAATCTAATTAATTAAGAAAAATTTATCCTACATTAGGATCTAAATATGATATATAGCATGCATACATTTAAATTTAAAATTCAAATTTGAACAGTAAACACTTTACTGTAATGTGTTTAGAACACAATACCTTTGTGCGGATAGTAGATCACCGCAATCTGATCACCGTTGGGAGAGTCTAATCATTACGATGCAGCCACGTGAGAGGATAAAGATGAGTAATTGCATATTTGAATTCAAATCAAATTTTGAATTCAAATGGAAACCAATTTATCCCTATTCACTAAGGGCGTGAGAAGAGGAGGGCGTGGCTTAATTTGTGTGTGAGTGATTTCATGAGAAATATTTTCTCATGTAATAAATGGGGCGTTAAAAGAGGATAAGATCAAGGCGCTAAGATTGGTTGCTCATTCAAATTCAAACTTTATTTTGAATTTGAATGGCCAACCAATCATCCTTATCCACTCATATGGTGCATTAAAGTAGGGCGTGAGGAGGGCTTTGTGTGAGAAAAAATTCATGAGAACTTCCTTCTCGTGAATTCAAATGGGCACAGTGGAAGTGAGGTGGCGCAGGGAGAATGGGTCAAGGTGGGTTCATTATTTAAACCAACCTAATTGAACCAAATAAGTTAGGCCCAATTAGACTAATTTAAACCTAACTTAATTAGGCTTAATTAGGCTCAATAAAATCTTAATCAAATCAAAAATTGACTAAGCCCAACCCCTGATCAAATCAGGGACCAAACCATCTCGATGATTAGGTCAACTCTTAACCTAATTGGATCAAACCCAACTAAATCCAATTCAATTGGACTTGATCCAAAAATAATTACTCAATCAAATTGAGTTAATTAGTGATCAAATCACTAATAAAATCTCTCATAAATATTGAGTCCAAATCTGATGGATAATCGGGCATCAGAATTCATCGATATGTAACCCTGATCGAAGAGTCCTAAACCAGTGGGACTCTTGACCCCGCTACCCAAAATGTGTGAAATTCATGATCAGAGAATCCTGATTCTCGATCACAGAATTCCAGACATGAAGGACTCTTCACCAGCTATCAGATCAAATAGGAATCTCTAATGTGTGTGACCCCGCATGTTCGAACCTAAGTCGGTAGCATAGGAACCAATTCTTGTACTAATCGAAGTGACCATCTAGCAATGGTACTCGACGATCGGATAGGTCGAATGATCGCAATCACAACACTCAGAACCTACGTGAATATGGTTACTGTATAATTCATCCTTTTGACCTCTATGTTTAGGATGACTCAGGATTAAACTGTCAACTCTGATTAGATCATCCGAATCATGCTCAACTCAAATAGTCCTATGATTTCTCATAAAGACTACCCTGGCCAATGTTTTGCTAAATTGAAACACGACTGTACACAGCTCCTAAACTGGAGTGGTCAATCTCATCTTGACACACGCACCGACAAGTCAAGTACTTGACTACACCCAGCAGCCTTCCGTCACTGAATTAGAAATTCAGGTAGTCCAGTGCCTAAGTGTAGTGAGTTGCTTGCAAGTCACCATGGCGGTCTCAGGTCAGAGGGATATTTATACCCATATTCCATCGGAGTAAATTTTGACAGTAGAAATAGCTCCAGAGTCGGTCACGTTCAGTACAGATGTACCCTTATATCTCACCTGTATGCCATACCAGTGTCTCCATACTCATTGGTTAAGAGGACAACCAACCTATATGGCACACAATGATCTATGCTTGATAAACGTTGTCATCCTTGGTAACAACGTATCATTTGATCGCGAACAGATTTAAGGACTAAATGACAAATCCTCTTTTATCAAATCTAAATAGTCCTAAGGACTTCACCACAACATAGGAGTTCATTAGAAGATGAAATATTTTGTGATGAAAAATATCAAAATAATTTTTATTAATTCATAATTCATGTACATATACAAAAATGAGCACAATCATCAACAGACTAACGATCGGCTTGGGACACTATTCCCAACACTGTTCCTATGGATCGCGCCATTGCTTCTGTGGATCGAGCGATCGGTCCACCATGCATCGAAGGCTATAAAAATTAATTTTTGAAATATTTTGGCTTGATTTTTGCTTCAATTTTATGTCTAAAAAAAATATAAATTAAATTGCTTATTAATTCTCTATTATTTTGATGCTTAAATTACTTAATTAGCTTTACATCTATTTTTCTTAAATATGCTCTAATTTTATATTTTTTAAAATTATTTTTTATAAAAAAATTAATTTATTTATAAAATTAAATTTTTTTAGAAGATATTAGCATCATAAATTAACAAAAATATCTAAAATAAATATAAAAATATACAACTTATCATGCCGTTCAACTTGAACTTTGCTTGTCCTTGAGTAAAAAAAAAATTTAGAATTAAGTACTGTTTAACTTAGAGTTTTGAATTTCACCAAGTAATTTAAAAAAAGGCCATTGATGTTTAGTAGAGCTTGAGTAAGGTATGTCATTGGGGGATTAATACTAATCAATATGAAAGTTAAGCTAAGAACATTAAATCTTTTCTGAACTTTTTCTAAATTACTCTATCTTTATCTCTAAATCATTAACCTTCATATGGATAAGTATATTATTACTTCCATCCTTCATTTATTAATTATTTTTTAATATTATACTATTATTGAATGTCTTAATCCCTTAAGCTTTTTGTTTAACCCATATATCAAGTTTTCAGCCAATAACTTTCGAACTAGGTTGGCTTTAGGGCACTAGGTATAAAATATCTCTCAGACTTACTCAAATCAAACAGACTACTAGTTAAAACTAGCTTTACAACATAGCCTTTTTGTCCTTCCTATCTTTTGATACAAAACTCAATACTTGCTTAGGCAAAGAGATCTGGTTACTCAGTATGAAGTACTTGAAATTTTTTTTTTTTTTTTTTTATATGAAGAAATGTATGGTTACTCTACATAAGCCCATAGAAAGTAAACTCTTCTTTGATGCTGGTAAAAAAATTTAGAAATACTTAAGAAAAACTATTTAAGTTCTAAACTTAACTCTTTATAAGATTTTCTTAATACTTGATCCTTCAATATCTCACAAACTCTTTGGTTTGTGTATCAATTTTCTTTTAAAAATATTTGGTTCAACTCGATTTTTAGTTATAATCAGGTACTTAAATGCTAAATACTTACTTACTCAAGGACTTAAAAATTTATTATTATTATTATTATTCTTTCCCCCAACTTAATTGATATTATCCTCAATAGAGTAAGAAAAATAAAGGGTGCATACAAAAACAAAAGGAGAAATGTCACCCGATCCAGAAGTCTTTTCAAAATTGATTCTCCCCCCAACTTAGCAAGACTCGATTAACCTAAATAAAATGCAAAAGATATCAAAAAAAATAGAAGCTAGGTTGCTTCTCAGAAAGCGCTAAGTTTACTGCTTCAGTCAGACCAATCGTATCTTACCTCACCTACCCTGTGTCAAATATTGGATTGACAAATTTCAATGGTTTTAAATTGCCAATCTTAGGAAGATGATCTATGATAAATTATAGTATTTTATTGTCAATCTCTGAAAAGTAGTTCATGTCCCTGTTCTTAATTTTAGGAAGATAATTTACAAACCCATTCATAGATCCTTGTTTGTTAAGAATTTCTCCTATTTGTTCTTTTAAAATACTCATGAATTGAGTTTTTGAATTAGGAGTTGAATTCGATGCAATGGATACTGAAAGGGTGTCACTTGATTTTAAACATGCATACTCAGATATGACCAAGGGTGATTTCAGTTTTGGAGGAGGTGATGATTCTAGAGAGGAAGAACTGACTTCTAGGGCTGAAAAAAATGAGACTCTAGGTTCATATGTCTCGGATAACTCATCCACTCTCTTCTTTTTTTTGTCTTTCTCACTCAAATTAGAACTAGCATTAGTACCAATTTTAGACTTAGGTTCTTCTATTGGGTTAGTCTCAGTACTAATCTCTTCTTTCAAATTCTCATTTTGGTTAGCATCAATACTAGCCTCTTTCATCTGATCTCGACATAGATCCTTAAGAATCCTACTATTTCTAAGCTCAAAGATTACTTTATCATTTTTAAATTAAGAATTCTTAGATGGGATATTAGATTGATGGCTAGGTCCAGGTGGTTGGTAGAAGGGAAGAAAAACTATTTCTCTTCGGATAGCCTAAGTTGCATCTAAAAAGTTTTCTATTAATCTACATGAATAAGGATCAAATTCTTACCTAATTAGTAGTAGAATCAGAGATCAAATTTTTAAAAATCTGAAATAATCCTTCATGGAGGCCTGGATGTACAGACCTTCTACTTTGCATACACGCTAGATGCTACAGAAAGCGGGATGAACTCCGATCTTTGCAACCCAATCATACGAGGAAGGAGATGTGCTAGTGTGACACCTTACACCAGCAAGTGGGATGCCCAAAGAGGGCCCATGCCAAGGGAGGAGGGGTGGCACCAATGGGGAGAGGCCAAGGAGAAGAAGAAGGGTTCCTCTCTTCTCACGCCTCTCTCTCTCTCTTTCTCTCTTCTCTCAATCTGATTTGTTTGCTATACATCCATAGATAGAGACCCTCTCTATTTGTAGATAAATCCCATGACCCAATAAGTATAGAACTTCTAACTCAAATATATTTTGAATCAGTCCAATACTCATGAAAGAAGGACTCCTACATGAGATAGAATTACCATCACATATGACAATCAAATTGCACCCAATCTCTCACCCACATGGGATGCCCACAATGAGGAAGCTTCCAGGTGTTGGTTGGCCCATAAGAGAGGAAAATCCTAGTGCAAAAAGGATTTCTCATATCTCATCCAAAATAGATCTGATTCGAATCTAATTCGAAGTCGATTTGAAACAAGTTCGAAAGACTATCAATCCCAAACTCTTTAGGACTTTTGTACCGAGTCTAACTTGGATTTTGGATCCAATTAGGTCTAATTAATTTAGATTAAGTCTAATTAATTTAGATCTAATCTAAAATTAATTAATACTTAAATTCTATCTTTCATATGCTCCATGGATCATAGATCAAAAATTGTTCATCTCCGAGATTGAACATGAACCTCATGTATAGTGCTAGCTAGACATAGTAAACTTTTTAATCTCATTTGACCCATAACTTAATTCTCAATCAAGTTAATTTATATATTCAATCAAGTCAAGTACTTTCAAATTAGATATATAAACATAGGCTAATACTTTTCTACGGTGTCTGACTTGTGTGTGTAACTCTATACGTTCAAACACTAAGTTGATAGCACAAGAACTGATTCCTGTACTAATCGAGATACCATCTAGCAATGGTTTTCGACGTCCAGATAGGTCGAATTATCACAAAAAAATATTTTAGAACTCATACACATGGTTACCACATAATTTATCTTTTTGACCCTGAATGCTCTAGGATAGTCTCAGGTTAATTGTCAACCGAGATTACTTCATCCATATTATATTTTAACCTTTTAAATCTATCTCATGGATTATCCTGATCAAGGATTTACTAAATTGAAATACAGTGATACATCAACTTCAATAATCCAGAAGGGTCAATCCCATCTTGATCCACATACAAACTTTTCAAGTATTTAACTGTACCTAGTAGCCATCTGTCATTGCATTAAAAATTCAGATAGTCTGATACCAAAGCACAGTAAGTTGCTTGTAAGTCACTATGGTGATCTCAGGTCTGAAAAATATTTATACCCATGTGCTTTATGTGTAGCTCTTGACAGCAAAATACTCAACAGGTGAGTCATCTGTTCAGTGATGATGTACTCCTATATCTAATCTGTATGCCATACGAGTGTCAGCATATTCCTTGGTTAAGAGGATAACCAACCCATATGGCACACAACAACCTCCACTCGATAAATGTCATTGACTTGTAATGACGTATCATTTAGTCATGAATATGTTTAAGAACTATACGATAAATTCTCTCTATATCGTACACTAACATAGTTCTAAGGACTTATAGCACAAGAGTTCAAAAAAGATGTAACTTTATGATGAAAAATATCAGAATAACTATTATTCATTTATTAATAATTCATATACAAAGATGAACTCAATTGTTTTACGATTGATTTTAGGATAAAATTTTCAACAACTCCCACTTGGACTAAAGCCAATCGGGGCAATATCTTATACCCATCTTCCATTTGAAGTCACCGAACTCTTTAATCTTGAGAGCTTTAGTGAAGGGGTTGGCTAGGTTCTCCTTTTTATTGATCTTCTAAAGCTCGATGTCACCTCGATTCACGATCTCTCACACCAGATGATAGCGGCACAGAATATGTTGCAGCATCTGATACAGCATTGTATTTCACTTCACATACAGAATCAACAACTGTATGTTGCTTGAAACTCTTCTAGCAAACATCTCTTCTATTCAGAGTAAATATGTAGCCCAACATGCTTCTGCTATCATCATAATTTGACTGAAAATTGAAATCAGTATATCCCACAAGTTTCAGGTCAGTGTCTCCATAGATAAGCTATTGATTTTTATTATTTCTCAAATACTTAAAAATTACTTTTGCAATCTTTCAATGCTTTCTCATCCAGATCAGACTAGTACCTACTCACTATCCCTAGTGAATAGGCCACATCCGATCTCGTACACATCATAGCATACATGATACATCCCACTATCGAAGCATATGGTTTTCTACTGATATGCTCTTTCTCGTCAGGATTTCTCGGATAATCTTTCTTGGAAAGAGTAATTTTATGGCCTATCGGAAGTTAGTCTTTCTTGAAATTATCCATGTTGAACTACTTCAATAAGGTATCGATGTACGTATATTAGGATAATCCAAGCAACCTTCTAGATCTATACCTATAAATCTTCATCCCCAGGAGGTAGGATGCTTCTCTTAAATTCTTCATGGAGAACTGTGATGATAACCACAGCTTCGCACTCTACAAACTCATGACGTCATTTCCTAGTAATAATATGTCATCCACATACAGCACAAGAAAGATGACTACAGAATCGAAAGTCCACTTATAGATGCAACGTTCTTCTCTATTTCTAATGAAGCCATACTTTTAATCATCTTATCAAAATGCATGTTCCAACTCCTAGACGCCTGCTTAAATCTATAAATAGACCTATTTAGCTTGCACACTTTCGACTTATCTGTAGATATGAATCCTTCAAATTGTATCATATATACCTCTTCTTCCAGCTCTCCGTTAAGAAAAGTAATTTTGACATCCATCTGTCAGATCTCATAATCTATGTATGCAGCAATAGCAAGCATAATTTTGATGGACTTGATGTTGGGAAATGTGTCCTAAAAAGCCAATCGTCAAGCTGTTGACGGTTGAGCAACCAAGTATTGTAATTGATTTGTTAATAAATAAAATATATTTGGCATTTTCATCATAAGCTTTCATCTTCTAATGAACTCCGTTGTTATGATGAAGTCCTTAGGACTATTTAGGTTCGATAAAGAGAGGATTTATCGATTAGTCCTTAAAACTGTTCACGACCAAATGATAAGCTGTTAATAAGGACGACAGCTTCTATCGAGCATAGGTCGCTGTAGGCCATATGGGTTGGTTGTCCTCTTAACCAAGGAGTGTGGAGACACTGGTATGGCATACAGGTGAGATGTAAGGGTACATCGTCATTGAACGTGACCAACTCCAGAGCATTCTGCTGTCGAGAATGTCTCTGATGGGATATAGGTATAAGTGTCCCTTAGACTTGAGATCACCTCAGTGACTTGCAAGCAACTCACTGTGCTTTGGTACTGGACTAACTGAATTTCTAATTCAGGGACGGATGGCTTCTGGGCACAGTCAAGTACTTGCGAAGTCAGAGTGTGATCGAGATGGGATTGACCACTCCAAGAGTTGGAGAAGAATGAGTCGCTGTATTTCAATTTAGCAAAACCTTGGCCAGGGTAATCCATCAGATGGATTTGATATTTTGAAATACAATGTGGACAACCTGATCAGAGTTGACAGTTGAGCTCTGGGGTGTCCTATGATCATTTTGGTCAAGGGGATGAATTATATGAAAACTATATCCGCATGGGTTCTAAGGATGTTGTTCTACACATTCGACCTATCCGGACGTCGGGTACCATTGCTAGATGGTCACTTTGATTGGTATAGGAATTTGTTTCTATGCTACTGGCTTAGGTTCGGACCTATGAGGTCACACACATTAGAGTTCATGATCCGATCGGATGGTTGATCAACGATTAAGAATCATTATAGGGTTAAATAATCAATACGATTGACATTTAACCCAGTGCAAGTGTTGCAGGAGGATCGATTAGCAATTTGATTGCTAATTGGCTTAATTTGATTAAGCCAATGGGCTGAGATTAAGTCTAATTAAATATAATTTAATTAGATTTGGTTTGGGCTTGATTGGATCAAGTCCAATTGGTTTATTGGATAAGCCAAGTGCAAGGAAAGACTAGTCCTAGTTCAACTAGGACTTGGGTCAATCTAATTTCTAATTTGATTAGAAAATTTAATCAGATTTAAATATAATTTAATCTGATTAAATTAGGTTCTTAATTGGGTTAAGACCTATTTTAATTGGGTTGATCTAATTTTGATTTGATTTGGTTTGGAAAACCAAATTAAAACATGTTATGAGACAGAATCCTAGTAGGACTAGGATTCCACCTTGCGCCACATAAGCCTTCTCCACGCCCTCTCTCTTATTCAACGCCAATCTCCACTTATTTTATGCGACAAAAGCCCTCTCCCAGATCTCTCCCACGTTCACAAAAGGTCTCCTCTCTTCTTTCTTACATGGAAGGTGATTTGGATCAAATCTAAAAGGAATAAGTTTGGATTTCGAATTCTATGAGATAGAGTTTTAGAAATCCAAAACTCTTTCAATTTTGCACCGAATTTATCCAAATTTTTTTTAGAATTTTCGTGGCTTTTAGGGTTTATATTGTACACCCTTTTCTGATGATCCATGTACGAAAATATGGAGGAGGTGCTCAAGAGTTGGGCGTCCCTTTACTTGCCATGTTTGGATAAGCCTTGACTAGGTGTTTGACCTAGATAAGGACTCTATCATATCTCTCTATATAAGATGAGTTTATTCGTGAAATTTTAAGGGGAGATAGATATTTGAGAGACCTTTCTGCCATCCAAAAATCAGAGAGAAATACCTGCAAGTTTGGGTGTCTAGAGAGAAAAACGTGAAGAAGAAGAGGGTCTTCTTCTTGGGTTTTTATTTTCATATCTTTCCTCCTTCCATCTTGAGTTTCCTGAGAGCGTCTCAGATCTGAAACTCCTCCTTCTACTTTCCATCTTTGGAAGAGTCCAAATCAAGAAGAAGGAGGCACCTGATCAACCATCAAAGAAGGATCAGCGCAGTACTAGCATACTGTGCTGATTTCCTGAAGCAGGACTTCTGATCGAGATTCGTGGGCTCGTGTGGACGACTCCTAGAGGCCGGACGCGTGTGCGGCTTGCAACATCATCCTTAAGCCCGGATCAGCGAGGTTAGAGCGTCTAACTTGCAAGGTAATAGATCTGATCTATTATTTAATACATACATTAGATGTAGCTAGCATAGAAACATGTTGATATGATCAACATGTAGTTCATACTATATTTATATATATTTTAATTTTTGATTTAATGCTATGTAATAATCATGTAATAGGATCTTAGATCTAGAGATTTTCTGATCTTAGAAAATAAATTTTGATTTATTTTAGTCTTCCGCTGTATGATCTTGAAAAAGTTTCAAGATCTAACCCTGAAACCCTAGATCTGGTTCCTATAATTGGTATCAGAGCGAGGTTCTTTATTACATGATTATTTATACATGCTTAGATTATTTTTTAGATTAAATCTAATTTATAATCTGATTATTAAATCTGAAATTAAAATTTTAGATCAATCACAAACTGCAAGGTTGTCCTGCTGTAAGGTTTACCCCTTACAGTGCAAAGCTTGTCCTAGTTTGTGTAGATCTATCTTTAATCATAAATTTGTTAGATATGATCTAGATTAAATTTATGATTTATTAGATTTAAAAGATGTTTAAATCTGAAATAAAATCTCTTTGTTAATAATTTTTATGCAAAGAAATTATTTAAAGTTGAAATTATTTCAATTACATGAACCTGTTTAGATTAGATCTAAAGTAGTTTCATGTTTATTTCACTTGCATCTTGATTATGAATCAAACATGCAATATGATTGGTAGAATCATATTGTAAAATTGTTTTACAAATATGAAAATTATTTTTTGAAAAGCCGAACCCAACCCTCAGCCCAAAACTTAATTAAGAATTAAGAAGTTGTTTGATTAGGTTCTAGGATTGTGAATTGAAGAACCTAAGACACAAATCATAACACATTGGGTTAATGGGTTAGTGGAAATTAGATCCATTAATTGGGTTAGACCTATGGTTAGATTAAAGATGGACTTAATTAGAGAATTGACTAAATCTAATCAATTGTTGTCTTAGATTAGGTCAAGGATTCTCTAGATCAATTACAATAGTTGTAGTTGGTCAAGTCCATGTCTTTAACGAGAACCAAATGGACTTGATTCTTGGCTAAGCGGTCTAGCACGAACTGTTAGGTTGATCTAATCGAAACTAATTAAACCAGTTGGTGTCTAAGGTAAACCAGACCAGTGGTTTTTAATTGGGAGCCCGCTTACCTGACCATTTCTGATGGTGTCTAAGGCAAGCTTTGGCAGACCCTCCCACTGATCGAACTTATCTGGCCTCTTGGTGAAATTATATTTTGATCGGATCACTTGACTATTCGAGCTGACCCATGTCAGCTAGGTAAATCAGTGTGACTGATTTAGGTGCTCCTAGACCAGCCCTGGTCTCCCTTAAGCTGACTTGGTGAAGCTAGTGGGAGGATCATGATAAGCTGGTTCATCTGACCTCATCCTCTAAATTATTTAAATCCTCTAAAATTATTAGGTCCTTAAAATGATAAAGTTATGGAGATAACTGAGTCATAGCCTCCCATTAAGGTGTTTGATAATGAGTCCATTAACTTAATAATCATTACAGACCCAAAGGCCTGGTGCTTGTTGACTAATGGAATTATCACTCATCATATGATGACTTGGAAGTGTCTCTCTAATGGTGGTTAGGTGAGCCAACCAAAGTTGGGCTTAATCATTCGTTGGTTAGATACACCAAGTATGATCATGTTAATGGTTGGACCTAACCGGATCCTTACAGTGGAGGCCAAAGCCTACTGATTAGGTTTCTGGGGCAAAATTAAAATTACTAGAAATTGTTTAGAGAAACAATTGGTTATGAACCTACCCTTAGATGTACATGGGTTGGCCAACCAAAGTTGGGCTTGTGTGCAGTCTAAGTGGATTCTAGTACCCGTTAAGGAATTAGGGTAATTCCTCGAATTGAAGGTAGAGGCTACCAATTCGAATAAAATAGTGGGAGAAACCTTTTGATTAAAGTCCAAATCTTTAGGTTTAATGAATCAATTACTAATTAGGTTATGGTTCTCCTTTGTGCAAATATGGCCACTTCCCTATCACTCCGATCATTGTTGGACAATGATAAGTTGGTGGGACCCAACTTCGGTAGCTGGTACCGAAAGTTGAAGATAGTCCTGGAGCATGAACGGATCCTATATGTGATAATGGATCCTGCACCTGAGGAGCCAGCTGTCAATGCACGTGGAACAGTCAGAGACACTTACCAGAAGTGGCTCAGTGATCGGACCACGGTGCGCTGTATCATGCTAGCTGCTATCATGAGCGACGAGTTCAGTCGCAGATTCGAGACGGCTCAGCCAAAGGACATGCTTCAAGTGTTGGAGGATACCTTTGGCACACCCGATGACGTAGAGAGGCACAAGACTAGTTGTGCCATCTTCAACGCCAAAATACGAGATGGAGTCTCTGTCACTGATCATGTATTGTACATGATCGAGCTGATGGAACGATTGAGCAAGCTCGGCTTTCCCTTGCATGAGCAGCTTGGGAAAGATGCAATACTGAACTCGCTGCCCAAGTCTTGTCTCCCATTCCTCACTCATTATAGAATGACAAAGCCTGAAGTAAACTACCATGGGTTAATGGGGTTGCTTCAGAACTTTGAGAAGGATCACCAACTCCTCAAGGAGTCGGTGAACTCAGTGAACTCAGTGGGAGGTTCATCTTCTGGTTCTCGACCCTTTGAGAAAGGAAAGAAGAACAAGAAGAAGAAAGTCAAGAAGGTGCAAGTTCAGGCTGGGACATCTGTGCAGAGCCAGACCAAAAAGATCAAGCCTGATAAGAGTCTATTCTACTGGCAAGCACCCTAGATTAGATAGTGTGTCAGATATCTACTTATGGCACTGTAGGCTAGGTCATATAAACAAGAACAGAATAAACAGGTTGACTCAAGAGGGAATCCTCGAAGTAAGTGATTGTGAATCACTTCCAACCTGTGAGTCCTGTCTTCTTGGTAAAATGACCAAGTAACCTTTTACTGGAAAAGGTGAGAGAGCTACTGAGCTCTTGGGTCTAGTACATACTGATATATGCGGACCCATGAGCACCAGTGCTAGAGGTGGATATTTCTACTTCATAACTTTCACGGATGACCTATCCCGATATGGATATCTCTATCTGATGAAACATAAGTCGGATTCATTTGAAATGTTCAAACGATTCCGAAGTGAAGTAGAAAAACAAACTGGGAAGAGTATTAAAACTCTTCGATCTGATCGAGGAGGAGAATACCTTTCTAGTGAATTTCTCACATATCTAGGAGAGAATGGGATTCTCTCCCAATGGACTCCTCCAGGAACACCACAGCATAATGGTGTGTCTGAAAGGAGGAATCGGACTCTGTTAGACATGGTCCGATCCATGATGGGTGTTGCTAGCTTGTCGATATCCTTCTGGGGATATGCACTCGAATCGGCCTGTTATCTGTTAAATAGGATTCCAAGTAAGTCTGTAATTAAGACTCCATATGAGATATGGATGGGATGTAAGCCAGCACTTTCACACCTTAGGGTCTGGGGGTGCCCGGCCTATGTCAAACGATTAGTCACAGACAAACTTGGACCTAGGTCTGACAAATGCTCATTCATAGGGTACCCCAAAGAGACAAAAAGATATTTTTTCTACCATGCTGATGAACAAAAGGTGTTCGTCAGCCTTAAGGCAATCTTTTTAGAAAAGGAGTTCCTTGGTGAAGGAACCGTTGCCTCTAAGGTTGAACTTGATGAAGTTCAACAGGTAGAAGGACCGACACCAATAGCTGAACCTGAGTCGGATATGATTAGATCAGATCCGGAGCCCAATATACCTATACCATTAAGACGATCCGGTAGAGTACCGCGTCAGCCGGACAGATACTACGGTTTCTTGATCCGGGATGGTGATCCCATCGAACTTGATGAGAATAATGAGGATCCGATCACCTATATGGATGCTATGCAGAGATCTGATTCCGAGAAATGGCTTGAAGCCATGAAATCCAAAATGGAGTCCATGAAGGTCAACGATGTATGGACATTGGTTGACCCACCTAAAGGGGTTAAACCCATTGGGTGTAAATGGGTCTTCAAAAGGAAGAGGGGCGCAGACGGAAAGGTGGAGACCTATAAAGTCCGTCTGGTTGCCAAGGGGTATCGTCAATGTTATGTTATTGACTATGACGAGATGTTTTCTCCTGTGGCAATACTCAAATCCATTCGGATAATGCTTGCAATAGCTGCCCATCTGGATTATGAGATCTGGCAGATGGATGTAAAGACAGCTTTCCTGAATGGAGAGCTGACTGAAGAGGTGTATATGATACAACCTGAGGGGTTTACATCCACAGATGAGTCCAAGGTGTGCAAGCTTCAGAGATCCATTTATGGATTGAAGCAAGCTTCTCGGAGTTGGAACATGCGTTTTGATAAGGTGATCAAAACGTATGGCTTCATTAAGAATGGAGAAGATCCCTGCATCTATAAATGGGCAAATGGTCCAGTTGTGGTATTCCTTGTCTTGTACGTGGATGATATTCTCTTAATCGGGAATGACATCCCCGCACTACAGGGAATAAAAGTTTGGTTGTCATCACAGTTCTCCATGAAGGACTTGGGTGAAGCATCCTACATCCTAGGGATGAAGATCTATAGGGATAGATCTAAAAGGATGCTTGGGTTATCCCAGTCCATGTACATAGACACTGTGCTGAAGAGGTTCAGCATGGAGAATTCCAAGAAGGGCTATCTACCGATAGGCCAAGGAATTTCTTTCTCTAAGAAGGATTGTCCGACAACTCCTGAAGAGAGAGAGCGTATGAGTAGAGTCCCATATGCTTCAGCCGTGGGATCTATCATGTACGCCATGACATGTACAAGACCAGATGTGGCATACTCACTAGGAGTAGTGAGTAGATACCAATCTGATCCTGGAGAAAACCACTGGAAAGTGGCTAAAGCCATCCTTAAGTATTTGAGAAATACTAAGGACCAATGGTTGGTTTATGGCGAGTCAGATCTGAAACTTGTGGGGTTCACAGACTCCAGCTTCCAATCTGACCATGATGACAGCAGGAGTGTGTCGGGTTATATCTTTACTCTGAATGGTGGAGCCATCTGCTGGAAGAGTTTCAAGCAGCATACTGTGGCGGACTCTGTTTGTGAAGCGGAGTACATCGCAGCATCGGATGCCGCGAAGGAAGCTGTGTGGCTGAGGAAATTCATCAATGAGCTTGGAGTAGCATCCTCCTTTGATGGTCCAGTCCTGCTCTACTGCGACAGCACTGGTACCATAGCTCAGGTGAAGGAACCAAAGCACATCAGCGGATGAAGCACATCTTGCACCACTTCCACCTGGTCCGAGAGATCGTGGATCGAGGTGACGTCGACCTTCAGAAGATCGACTGAAAGGAGAACCTAGCCGACCCCTTCACTAAAGCCCTGGCAATAAAGGAGTTCGACAACCACAAGTCGAAGATGGGTATTAGATACTGTGCCGAGTGGCTTTAGGACAAGTGAGAGTTGTTGGGAAATGTGTCCTAAAAAGCCAATCGTCAAGCTGTTGACGGTTGAGCAACCAAGTATTGTAATTGATTTGTTAATAAATAAAATATATTTGGCATTTTCATCATAAGCTTTCATCTTCTAATGAACTCCGTTGTTATGATGAAGTCCTTAGGACTATTTAGGTTCGATAAAGAGAGGATTTATCGATTAGTCCTTAAAACTGTTCACGACCAAATGATAAGCTGTTAATAAGGACGACAGCTTCTATCGAGCATAGGTCGCTGTAGGCCATATGGGTTGGTTGTCCTCTTAACCAAGGAGTGTGGAGACACTGGTATGGCATACAGGTGAGATGTAAGGGTACATCGTCATTGAACGTGACCAACTCCAGAGCATTCTACTGTCGAGAATGTCTCTGATGGGATATAGGTATAAGTGTCCCTTAGACTTGAGATCACCTCAGTGACTTGCAAGCAACTCACTGTGCTTTGGTACTGGACTAACTAAATTTCTAATTCAGGGATGGAAGGCTTCTGGGCACAGTCAAGTACTTGCGAAGTCAGAGTGTGATCGAGATGGGATTGACCACTCCAAGAGTTGGAGAAGAATGAGTCGCTGTATTTCAATTTAGCAAAACCTTGGCCAGGGTAATCCATCAGATGGATTTGATATTTTGAAATACAATGTGGACAACCTGATCAGAGTTGACAGTTGAGCTCTGGGGTGTCCTATGATCATTTTGGTCAAGGGGATGAATTATATGAAAACTATATCCACATGGGTTCTAAGGATGTTGTTCTACACATTCGACCTATCCGGACGTCGGGTACCATTGCTAGATGGTCACTTTGATTGGTATAGGAATTTGTTTCTATGCTACTGGCTTAGGTTCGGACCTATGAGGTCACACACATTAGAGTTCATGATCCGATCGGATGGTTGATCAACGATTAAGAATCATTATAGGGTTAAATAATCAATACGATTGACATTTAACCCAGTGCAAGTGTTGCAGGAGGATCGATTAGCAATTTGATTGCTAATTGGCTTAATTTGATTAAGCCAATGGGCTGAGATTAAGTCTAATTAAATATAATTTAATTAGATTTGGTTTGGGCTTGATTGGATCAAGTCCAATTGGTTTATTGGATAAGCCAAGTGCAAGGAAAGACTAGTCCTAGTTCAACTAGGACTTGGGTCAATCTAATTTCTAATTTGATTAGAAAATTTAATCAGATTTAAATATAATTTAATCTGATTAAATTAGGTTTTTAATTGGGTTAAGACCTATTTTAATTGGGTTGATCTAATTTTGATTTGATTTGGTTTGGGAAACCAAATTAAAACATGTTATGAGACAGAATCCTAGTAGGACTAGGATTCCACCTTGCGCCACATAAGCCTTCTCCACGCCCTCTCTCTTATTCAACGCCAATCTCCACTTATTTTGTGCGACAAAAGCCCTCTCCCAGATCTCTCCCACGTTCACAAAAGGTCTCCTCTCTTCTTTCTTACATGGAAGGTGATTTGGATCAAATCTAAAAGGAATAAGTTTGGATTTCGAATTCTATGAGATAGAGTTTTAGAAATCCAAAACTCTTTCAATTTTGCACCGAATTTATCCAAATTTTTTTTGGAATTTTTGTGGCTTTTAGGGTTTATATTGTACACCCTTTTCTGATGATCCATGCATGAAAATATGGAGGAGGTGCTCAAGAGTTGGGCGTCCCTTTACTTGCCATGTTTGGATAAGCCTTGACTAGGTGTTTGACCTAGACAAGGACTCTATCATATCTCTCTATATAAGACGAGTTTATTCATGAAATTTTAAGGGGAGATAAATATTTGAGAGACCTTTCTGCCATCCAAAAATCAGAGAGAAATACCTTTGGGTCGTGGAGATATAAAAGACGCAAGTTTGGGTGTCTAGAGAGAAAAACGTGAAGAAGAAGAGGGTCTTCTTCTTGGATTTTTATTTTCATATCTTTCCTCCTTCCATCTTGAGTTTCCTGAGAGCGTCTCAGATCTAAAACTCCTCCTTCTACTTTCCATCTTTGGAAGAGTCCAAATCAAGAAGAAGGAGGCACCTGATCAACCATCAAAGAAGGATCAGCACAGTACTAGCATACTGTGCTGATTTCCTGAAGCAGGACTTCTGATCGAGATTCGTGGGCTCGTGTGGACGACTCCTAGAGGCCGGATGCGTGTGCGGCTTGCAACATCATCCTTATGCCCGGATCAGCAAGGTTAGAGCATCTAACTTGCAAGGTAATAGATCTGATCTATTATTTAATACATACATTAGATGTAGCTAGCATAGAAACATGTTGATATGATCAACATGTAGTTCATACTATATTTATATATATTTTAATTTTTGATTTAATGCTATGTAATAATCATGTAATAGGATCTTAGATCTAGGGATTTTTTGATCTTAGAAAATAAATTTTGATTTATTTTAGTCTTCCGCTGTATGATCTTGAAAAAGTTTCAAGATCTAACCCTGAAACCCTAGATCTGGTTCCTACACTTGAGCATTGCCACAAGAGAGAACATCTGATCATAGTTAATACCATAATGTTGACGGTAACCCTTGGTAACTAGACAGACTTTGTAGGTCTCTACTTTTCCATCCACTCCTTTTTTTCTCTTGAAAATCTATTTACACCCTATGGATTTTATCCCTTCAGATGGATCAACTAGTGTCCATACATCATTGATCTTCATGGACTCCATCTTGGACATCATGGCCTCAAGCCATTTTTGAGAGTTGAGCCTTTGTATGGCCTTCATATAGGTGATCAGATACTCATCGTTTTCATCAAGTTTAATGGGATCACCGTTTTGGATCAAGAAATCATAGTATCTGTCTGACTGACACAGTACTTCATTAGATCTCCTTAATGGTGCCTCTATTGGCTCCAGATTCAATTTATCAATCAAATCCAATTTTGTGTATGTTGGTCCTTCCATCTTATGAATTTCATCAATTCAATTTTACAGGCATTAGCTCCTTTACTAAGGAACTCCTTTTTTAAAAAGACTGTCCAACTACTGACAAATATTTTTTGTTCTGCAGCAAGGTAGAAGTAGTACCTTTTAGTTTTTTTTGGACACTTTACAAACAAACATCTATCGGACTTAGGTCTAAACTTATCTGTCTTTAAATACTTGACATAAGTTGAACACTCCTTGACCCTAAGGTGTGAGAGCATCGGCTTACACTCAGTTCATATCTCATATGAAGTTTTATTGACAGACTTGCTTGGCACCTTATTTAAAATATAGCAGACAGTTTCTAAAGCATATCCTTAAAAGAAAATTGACAGACTCGCAAAGCCCATCATGGATCGGACCATATCTAACAAGGTTCGATTCCTCCTCTCAGACATTTCGTTATGTTGTGGTGTTTTAAGAGGGGTCCATTGTGAGAGAATCTCATTCTCTTTCAAATATATCAGAAACTCACTGGTGAGGTATTCACCATCTCAGCCTGATTGAAAGATCTTAATACTCTTTTCAGTCTGTTTTTCTACTTCAGCATAGAATCGTTTGAACATTTCTAATGATTCTGACTTATGCTTCATAAGATAGACATACCCATACCTCGATAGGTTGTTTGTAAATGTAATGAAGTAGTAGTATCATTTTCTGGCACTTATGTTCATAGTTCCACATACATCAGTATGTATTAGACCTAGGACATTACTGACTTTTTCACTTTTTTTCTTAAAAGGTGACTTAGTCATCTTACCAAGTAAACAGGATTCGTAGGTTGGTAATGATTCATAATTATCTATTTCAAGGATACATTTCTTGATTTACCTGTCAATCCTATTTTTGTTCACATGCCCAAACCTACAATGCCAAAGGTAGGATTCACTGACATTATCTAATCTAGGGCGTTTGCTGGCTGTGTACATTACATTAACAGATTGTGATATTATGTATATACCATGTTTTAATTATCCATACATAATTACAGTATCATTCATAATGATATCATAAAAATCATCTTTTATTATAAACTTGAAATCAAGTTTGACCAAAAGGCCTACAAAGATGACATTCATCAAAAAGGAGGAACAACAATGACAATCATTTAACATGACACTACTAAACTCGAAGACAAGCTGTAAAGTTTTTAAGGCCAGAACTGGAATAAGACTTCCATCTCCAATATTAAGGAATCACTCGCCTTCTCAAAACTTTTTACTTATCTGTAGTTCTTGCAATGAATTGCATATATTAATCGGACTTTTGATATCCAATATCCAAGTAGTAGTATCACAAACAGAGAAATTATAAGGAGTTATCATATAAGTACCTTGTGAAGCAACCGCTTGCTTCTTTCTCTTATTTTTAGGCCTGTTTGGGTCAAGGGTGGCTATATAAGCAGGATAATTTCTTTTTCAATGATCCTACTTCTTACAGAAGAAGTACTCTGCCTGGATCTTATCAATTTTTGATGATTTACTCTGTTTAAGATCGACAGCACAAGATTTCTATACCTTTTTCTGTTTTTCTCTTCTAGAGAATCGACGCCCTGCAGATGAACCTCCCACTAAATTCATTGGCTCATTTTGAAGCTGGTGATCCTTCTCAAAAGTCTACAGCAACCCTAGCCAACTATAGTAGTTCACTGTAGGCTTCATCATTCTATAATGACTGAGAAAGGGTAGGTAGGATTTCGATAGCGAATTGAGGATAGCATCCTTGCTTAATTATTCATGCAATGGAAAGCCAAGTTTGCTAAGATGTTTAATTTGCTCAATCATGTATAGTACATGATCGATGACTGAAACACTCTTTCATATATAGGCATTGAACACTGCGCAGAAGATTTTGTGACTCTCTGCATCCTCTGGGGTACCAAAGGACTCATCCAACATTTGAATGATCTCTTCAAGCTGCGCATCCTCAAACTTATGGCTAAGTTCATCGTTTATAGCTGCCCTCATCACACAATGCATAATTGTATGGTCATTTAGCCTCTTCATGTAAGTATCTCTTACGGCATGAGGAGCGTTGGCTGTAGGTTCTTCAAGTGCCTCATCTGTAAGGATGTATAAAATCCTCTCGTGCTTCAAGATGATCTTCAACTTTTGATACCAGCTATCAAAGTTGGATCCGATGAGCTTGTCACTATCCAACAGCAAATAGATAGATAGTGTGTTGGCCATAATTGAAAAAAAAATATAAGCCTATTAGTATATGAATTACTTTTAATCCCAAAGACATAGACTTTAGTCCAGAGGTCCTCTCACTATTTTTTTGAATTGATAGCCTCTACCTCCAACTTGAGGAATTGCACTAATTTCTTAGCGGGTACTAGAATCCACATAGACTGCATTCAAGTTCGAGTGTGGCTCGACCAATCCTAGTGTATCCATGGGTAGGTTCATAACTAATTATTTCTCCAAACAACTTTTAGTAATTAAGTTTTGCCCCAGACATCTCTTCAGCAGGTGTGTGGTGTCTCTACTGAAAATCTTGGTTAGGTCCAACCATTAACATGACAATACCAAGTGCATCTAACAAATGGATGTTTAGGCCTGAGTGTGGCTCGACTAACCTGAGCATTGATCTGAAGGTACATTATGATGGTCATATGATGAATGATAATTCTAATACGTAATAGACATCAGGCGTGTGGCACCTCCAATACCTATTTGGAATATTGAACTCATTATCACACACCTTAATGGGAGGCAATGATGAAGTTATCTTATAACTCTATCATTTTATGGATCTAATAATTTAAAGAATTTGATTTCATTGACCTGAGAATTAGAGAAGAAGATGACCTACAAGCTGTAAATCCTTCCACTGACTTCACCAAGTCATATAGAGGTTTAAACACAAGCTGGTCTAAAGATACCTAAATCAGTCACACTGATTCACCTTAATGATATAGGTTTGTGTTAGATGTATGTCCTAGAAGTCAATATGGCTGACATAATATAATAAATCTAGGATATAATTTTATACTTAATACAATGATTTGATCAATAAAAGGATAAATTTATTTTTCATTCAAATGTGATGTGTCCTTGAATCATCTATGAAATTAATTTTCGATACATATTCTCAAAGTGTTAAGAATTAAAGATATATATTTAATTCTTAAATATTTTCGATCATAAAATCATCATAAGGATGGTGATCGATCCAGATAGATCGGCACATAAATCACTTTCTTTGGGATAGATGAGTCTCTAATCTATAGTATAGAGATATTGGGCAATGAGTGAGGGTAGTTGTTAGAGAATAACTAGTACTGAGTGTGACCATATGAGAGATCACTTGGATTTCTATTCGATCATCAATGATTGTCTCGATGCTGTAGTTGTGTGAATGATCTTTTGACTTAAGATGATACTACTACTCGCAGTGAGGCTACTAGAATTTGATTGACATATAAACATGTGTCTCAATGAGTCCTTGTAGTAGATGTTGATGATAGTTGGTCTACTGTAGGAGTAGGATGCGCATCAAGATGGGATCTATCAATCTTGATAGAGAGGAATAGTCCTATGAGATTTGAGAGTCTAAGTTCGAGAATTGTGGCCACAGTAGTGTGATTGATCGAAAGGAGTTTTCATAGAAATCATAATTGAACTTGAGCTGATCGAATCTATCATATGACTAATATTGAGATTTGATGATTTATCCATGACCTGCCATCTAGTCGGGACTCACGATAGAAAGACTGAATCACATGTTAACTACACCTTGAGATTCATTTTGATTCTATTGGGTTGTTACTATATACTGCTAGGTATCACTGGTAGATTGTGAGAGCTCACTAGGGTTGTTCTGGATCGATAATCCTTGATGAGTTAGAGTGAAATTATTCTAGCCCATTGAAAAGAGTTTCAATGATACTTTAATAGAGATCATTGTATATCTCACTACCAAATAGAATTGAACCTATGGGGTCACACAATAAAGAGATTAGGCTTGAAATTAGCAATTGAACTTATGAAGTATCAATTGGATTTAGAGAAATCCGATTGGATTCAAGATAACCTTGCTAGCACATTGTTGAACCTAATTTTCTCTTTATGTTTGAATTTTTTATTTGATAAGATAATTTAAACTTAATTATTTGCTAATAATCTAAATGAATTAGATTCATTAGACTCCAATTATTGGGTGTTTAAGATTTTGGATCAATTAAATTTAGGGTGCAAGTCCCTAATTAATTTTCTTGATAATTTTTTTCGGACACCACCTTGATTTGATCAAGTTGGGCATGTCCTATGATTAGAGGGCATGTAGATCCTATATAGGGCATCCCTTGGGTGCAAAAGAGGATATAATTATGTGGGTGCAAAGGCTCTAAGAGTTAGCACCTAAAAAGATTCCTAAAGGAAGTTGAATAACTTAAGTTATTAGAAAACCTAATGCAAGTAGGACTTATATTATGAGATTGAATAGGATTCAATCTTTATGGCTATTTAAAGGGACCTCTCCTAAGATCCCATGGAATCCAAACCAGTAAGCCCCATGCCCCTTTAGAAGCTCCCACACCCTCTCTTTCTCTCTCCCTCTCTTCTCCCTTGGGCGTCCCACACACCCCACCTTTGGGCATCCCGCATCCACATACCCATAAGGGCTTTGGCATCACCCTTTGAGTGCTGGTTCTTAGTGTTTGGTAGCAGCATATATAAAGAAAGAAAGGTAAGAGAAGAAGAGAAGAAGAAGATTAAAAAAAGAGATCAAAGAGTTGATCGCGATCCAAATTTCGTTTAGATTCGCAGGCTGAATTTTCTTAAAGAAAAAAAATTTAATCTTAAGAGGGCTATTTCAGATTGATCCTGAGTAGATATCCATAGAAGCCAGACACTTGTACGGCTGAGAGAGAGTCTCTTCTCTTCTAGATCTAGATTTGAAGAAAAAAAATTATGAAATAGATATGTGATTCAATCACAAGTTAAATTTCAGCATATGTATAATTTCAGTATATAAAATAGATCCTTATGGTTTATATTTTTATGCATGTATGATATAGATTAAAAGTATTTCAATCTACTATTCCACTGTGGTGTCTAGAAAAAAAAAATTTTGAAACACACATGCATGGCTGACATGAGAAATTTCAACAGTGGTATCAGAGCCACGAATTTTATATGCATGAAATTATCATATATATTTTAAAAAAAATTTCAAAATCTAATTTTTCCTTATACATGAGATGTATAGATAAATTTTTAAATTTAAAATTTTATTTTAGATTTAATTTTAGAACATATAATTGATATGTGAAAGCATGCATAGATCTGAATTTTGATCTAGAATGGTTTCTAGTTCATATTCACATGATATGTAGATGCATGCATAAACCTAAAATTTTATATGACCTGATTCATGATTCATATATGAGATTTGTGATTATATATTTAGATCAAAAAATTACTTTCAATATGATCCATGATTAGTATATGAGATACATAACATCATGTGTTGATCTGAATTTTATTTAGATCTGAATTTTACATGCAAATATGAGATATATGTTTATATGTTAAATTTGAAAATTATTTTTATGATTTAAAATATACTTTCATGCAAAGAATTTAGACTTAAAATTTAATTTTAAAATCTAAAATTTGTGTTTGTACATGAGGGTTTTGTTTATGAAAAAATAAAAAATTAGGTCATGTAATAGGATTGCATCTAGAATTTTTGATTTGAATCATATGGGTCTAATTCGATTAAGTAATTGATCAAATCGAGTCAAGTGTTGATTAGGATAAGATCAATTAAGTTAAATAATCATATAATTATTGTTGGTCAAATCATTTGAATCTCATATATAGAATCGATTAATGTAAGGACCTAATTCGGCTCGATAGTTTGAGTCTGATTCGTTTGAGTTAACCTATTTGGACCAATTGACCTATTAGTGTCTAACATAAGTAATTGAGATATGATTATTTAATTAGTTCCGTTAGCTTATCTGGCCAATTTATTGGTGTCTAAGAAAAGCAATGGGGGGACCCCCACCGATCTCGACTTACTTGGCCAATTTGGAAGATTGGGTCTTGAATAAGGTTGCTTAGTGGTTTGGTTTAGCCCATGCCAATTAGATCGGTCATATGATGACTAATTAGATGAGACCTAAACCTAAACTTCTCCATAAATATTAAATCTATCGATCTTCCACCATTGTAGATGTGCGAACGTGCTACTGATGTTGATTGTTCATGACTGGTTACAAAGGTTCAGTTGCATCGAGAACACGCAAGCACTCTATTAGCAAAGAGTTACTCCAGGATAAGGATGGGGTTGGGCCCAATAACTGTTAGGTGAGGGACCCAATGATGGCCTTGTACCTGCTAGTGAATGGTGGGTCAGGCTTAACTAAAAAGTGTAGTCAATAACGTTAGATGAGCCCACATGACTTAGAGACCAAGTCACTACAACATGCTTAAAGAACCATCTGGGCAAAAAATTATCTACGTATCGGTGTGCATATTATTAATAACTATTAGGTGAGATATATGGCATCGATAAGGACTACATCACCCACTAGAAATCCTTTATCGTGTTAGGATTTTCGTTTCCTTCCTGAGAAGTGGGGGGATCTGAAAAATTAGTGGGAGTTATTGTTGCATCTTAAAGTCTTTAGAATCAAATATAACATTAAAGTATAAAAGTTTAACTTGAATCTTTACTCTCATAGTTAAATAATGTCAGCCTCGAACACTCTAGCCTGCATCCTTGAAATTAATCATTTGATTAGAACTAATTACAAAGACTGGCTCAAAAACCTCAGGATTGTCCTGACCTCAGAAAAATTAAGTCATATACTCGACCAGAAACCCATAGTGTTACCAAATTGTCCTACTGCTAAGCAAAAAGCTACTTTTGAAAAGTGGATCGATGAATATAGTCAGGTTAAGTGTTATGTGTTGGCATCTATTGTTGGAGCACGATTCTGGCTCCTCCCACGGATCTTGGGTGCAGCAAAACCAGCAACGAACAGATCTGGAGAGTTCTGGACTCGATCTAAGGCCCTTGACGAAATCAGTCTGGTTGCTGTCTTCTTCATCAACTTTTTGTTCCAGATGAAGAATGCCTCTAAAATCACCTCTAAAAAATCCAAGATCTAGTACCCAACTAGATCAGGCCTGGATCGAGGTCTTCTAATTTGTAGATCTTGAATCAGGGTATTCTAGATGGGGAAGAAGGTAGATGGAGATAGACCTTGCAGATCTGTCCTGCTACAGCCTTTCTTGTAGATCTGTTGATGGAGATCTCATCCGCACCTCAAACGACCTCAGATCAACTCCAGATCTGAGAGGGACTTGTATCAACCTCTTCTTAAGAGATTCCAGGTCCTGGACCTAATGCTTGGGCATCTGCAAGAGAGGGAGAGAAGAAAATGGCTGGCGGCTGCAAGGGGGAAGGGGCTAGCACCTCCTTGCTTTTCTTTCCTTTTATGGACCTGGCTGCAAGAAACCCTAAGGTTTCTTGCTCCTGGGGCATGGAGAATGGCTGGAGAGAGAGGGAGAAGAGAGAGAGAGACTTGAGAGAAAGAGTCTTGTATTTCTTGGCTTAATCAAATCTATACAAGTACATGTATATATAAACACAGGGTCAAGTGACTCAAACACAAAACTCCCTTGACCAACTTTATGGGAGATTAGGTTAACCCAAGCCCATGTACACCCATGACTCAACCTAATCTTACCTATCCTGGGCCTAGATCTGGGCTATAAAGAGTTGGTCCCTTGAGGCCCACATAACCTAGATCTCAAGAACCCGAAAGGCCCACAGCCTTTCAACCTAGGGCCCAACTAGCCCTAGAGCCTCCATGAAGCCCTCATGAATGATGGACCTTGGCCTTAGCCTTGGTCTCCTGGGCCTTGGGCACACCATCTGGATCACAACAATCTCTACCTTGGTATCCCAAGGCCTCAACCAGCTCCACTCTGTCCATCAGCCGAATCAGCTCAACATATCTCTGAAAGCTATCCCATGGAAGTACCTTCGTAAGTGCATCAGCTGGGTTCTCCTTGGTGTGTACCTTTACCAACTCCACCTCACCATCCTCCACAAGCTCCCTGATCCGATGATACCCAATGTCAATGTGCTTTGTCCTTGCATGATAGACTGAGTTCTGTGCTAATAGAAGTGCACTCTGACTGTCACAGTGCACTCTAATGGCCTCCTGAGTAAGGTCCATCTCCATCAACAAACCCTTCAGCCAAATTGCCTCCTTAGCTGCTTCTGTCAGCCCGATGTACTCCACCTCTGTAGTGGATAGGGCCGTGATAGGCCGCAGACGCGATCTCCAAGAAATAGGACCTCCATACAGGCTAAAGATGAAGCTTGTTGTAGACCTTCGGGTATCCACATCTCCACTGAAGTTTGCATCTACATAACCACCAATCAGCCCCTGAGCCTCCCTGGACATGTCAGAGTATCCCACTGCACCTCCTCACTGTCCGTAACAGATGCCAACTCCAATTGAACCCATCAGGTATCTGAAATCCACTTTAGAGCTCTCCAGTACTCCCTGCCAGGCTGCGCCATGAACCTGCTAACCTGACTCACTGCATGAGCGATGTCTGGCCTACAACAGACCATCGCATACATCAAGCTCCCAACTCCTGAAGCATAAGGAACCGTCTCCATCTCCTGAGCCTCCACCTCAGTCTGTGGTGCCATGGTCTTCGAGAGTCTGAAGTGACCGGCAAGTGGCAGCTCCACTGGCTTTGCTCCCTTCATCCCGAACCTCTTTAAGACCTTCTGTATGTAGCCCCCCTGAGATAGATGCAGCACCCTCCGGGCTCAGTCTCTGAAAATCTCCATGCCTAGGATCTTCTTTGCAGGGCCCAAATCCTTCATCTCAAACTCCCGAGATAAGGATGCCTTCAGATCCTGCACAACCTTCCTACTCTTGCATGCTATAAGCATGTCATCACATACAAGAGTAGGAACATCCTAGAACCATCCTCAAGAGACTGAACATAAACACAAGGATCAAACTCGCACCTGGAAAGTCCAATGCTGTGCACATAGGAGTCGAACCGCTTGTACCATTGCCTCGGCGACTGCTTCAGCCCGTACAGCAACTTCTGCAACAAACAAACCTTTCCCTCTGATCCTGGATCCCTGAAATCGGGTGGCTGCTCCATGTAAATCCTCTCCTCCTAATGTCCATGGAGGAACACCATCTTGACATCCATCTGCTCCAGCTCTAAATCCTGAGCTGCTACAATGCTCAGCAACACTCTGATGGAAGTATGCCTGACGACGGGAGAGAAGACCTCGCTGAAGTCAATGCCTTCATTCTGGGAGTATCCCTTGGCCACTAACCTCACCTTGAATCTGATACCTCCCTGCTCTGAAGGCCCTTCCTTGCGACTGTAGACCCATTTGCAGCCAATGGGCCTCTTCCCCTGTGGCAACTGCACCAATCGCTACATCTAGTTCTGGTGGAGAGACTGCATCTCCTCGGACATTGCCTGGGCCCACCGCTCTCTGTCCTGACTCTCAATAGCCTCCTGATACGTATATGGGTCTCCATTCGCTGTCATCAGGGCATATGATAGCATCTCCTCGAAGCCATATCGGTTCGGTTGCCTGATGGTCCTCTTGGGCTTGTGTAGGGCAACATCGATATCAGTCCTCGGTCCAGCTCGCTCCTACTGGACCTCTCCACCTCGATCATCCATCCGAGTCCTCTCCACCTATGGAGACACCTTAGGTAGGTTCTCCACCTGAATGTCATGTCCTCCAGTAGTACCTGCAAGAGGTAAAATCAAAGAGGTTAGCTATCCAGCAACGGCCTGTTGGACCTCCTCCTGCTCCTGCTGCTCCTCCATGCCTGCTCGCCTCCGTAGGACTGACTCCTCATCAAAAGTCACATCCCGACTAATGATGACCTTCTTTTTCAAGGGATCCCACAGTCTGTATCCCTTGACTCCTCACGGATAGCCTAGAAACACCGCCTTGCATGATCTGGCGTCTAGCTTGCTCCGCTCACCAGCTCCAATGTGCACATAGACCGTGCACCCAAATACCCGTAGATGGCCCAGCCCAACTATCCTCCCAGACCACACCTCCTCTGGAAGCTTGCCATCCAACCTGGTGTGAGGTGACCGATTGACCAAGTAACCCACTGCGTCAACTGTGTCAACCCAGAACTCCTTTGGAAGCCCTGCCTGCAGCCTCATGCATCGTGCCTTTTCCAGAAGTATTCTATTCATCCTCTCGGCCACCTCATTCTACTGTGGAGTCCCCTTAACTGAGAAGTGTCTCCTGATCCCACACTTCTCACAGTAGTCCTGGAACTCTCTGCTGGTGTACTCTCCACCATTGTCTGACCTCAAACACTTCACGCTCCTCCCCTGCTCCTTCTCCACCTCAGCTCTCCAGATCTTGAACTTGGTGAAGACCTCTGACTTCTCTATCATGAAGTAAATTCAGAGTTTTCTTGAGAAATCATCAATCAGGGTCATAAAATATCTGGCCCCATTCCTAGCTAAAACTGGGGCTGGTCCCCACACATCCGTGTGTACAACTCTAGAGGGGCTGCATTGTGGGCTGTACTGATGTTGAACTGAACTCTCCTCTGCTTTCCCATCTGGCAAGGCTCACAGATCTCTCCTGTAGCACCATCCTCCAGATCAGAGATGAGTTCTCTCCTGCTCAACTCCCTCAGCCCCTTGACACCCATGTGGCCTAGGCGGTAGTGCCACATCCTGTAAGCCCCCTGCTGGTCCTGTGCTACAGCTGTTGCATCAGACTCTCCGATCACCATAGATCTCTCCATGCGATAGAGATTATTGTTCAACCTCCTGCCTCTCATCACTACCATAGCTTCATTGGAGATGTTCAGTACTCCGCTTCTAGCCCTACTGCTGAAGCTGTATCCACTGCGCTCCAAGTAGCCTAGTGACACCAGATTCTTTTCCAACTCCGGGATGTGCTTTACATTTGTCAATGTCCTCACAATCCCATCAAACATCCTCACCCTGACTGTCCCTATCCCAGCCACCTTGCAAGGATGATTGTCGCCTAGAGTCACTGATCCCTCATCTGTCTTGGTGTATGTCGCAAACCAAGACCTGTGTGGTGTGTAGTGATGTGAGCACGCAGAGTCTAGTGTCCACTCCTCTATGTAATGCCTGTGACCATCTAATACCACAAGTAGATCATCCTCCACCTGCTGCCCAGCAACTGCACTCACTGATTCTGAGCCACTTTTTTCTCCCTTCTTGCTCTTCCATAGTGGACATTCTCGCTTGAAGTGCCCGAACTCGTTGCACTTGAAGCATTTCACCTCTTTCTTTCCCTTCTTGGACTTCGACCGCCCCCTGGACTTGCTTCTGGCTCTGCCTCTACCTGTCCTCTCCCCTACTGCCAAACCCTCCTGGGGAGCCCGATCTCTGATCAACTTTTTTCTTTGCTCATTAGACCTCAGCACCGAGACCATGTCCTCATATTCCAGAGTCTCCTTGCCGTAGAGCAGTGTAGTCACCAAAGAATCATATGATTCTGGGAGCGAACACAAAAGCAACAGAGACTTATCCTCCTCATCCAGCTTCACCCCGATATTCATCAACTCTGTGCACAACTGGTCGAACCTCTGAATGTGGCCAATCACATCAGATCCCTTCTGCATCCGAAGACTGTACAACCTCTTCTTTAGCATTAGCTTGTTGCACATATTCTTCCCCATATACATGGTGTGCAACTTCGACCAAAGGCCCTTCGGGGTCTTTTCTTCCAGCATCGAATACAATGCCGCATCCGCCAAACATCCTCTGATCACCGAGCATGCTTTCTTCTCTAATGATGCCCACTGTCTATCTGTCATTCCTTCAGGCTTCTCATCCAAAGCCTGATTCAAATCTGCTTGCACCAGAAGATCCTCCACCCAGATTTTCCACATGGAAAAATTTTTCTTGCCATCAAACTTCTTAAAATCGACCTTCATATTGCTATCCATGACTGGATCCAAGCCAAACAAGCAATATGAAATCAAGAAGTGTAGAATATACCTTGATGGTACCTAGCTAAAAATTTTCAGCACTTGGGATCTTCAACTTCTCGGCTTGAAACCGCTTCATGGCTCTGATACCAACTATTGGAGCATGATCCTGGCTCCTCCCACGGACCTTGGGTGCAGCAGAACCAGCAACGAACAGATCTGGAGAGTTCTGGACTCGATCTAAGGCCCTTGACGAAATCAGCCTAGTTGTTGTCTTCTTCATTAGCCTTTCGTTCCAGATGAAGAACGCCTCTGAAATCACCTCTGAAAAATCCAAGATCTGGTACCCAACCAGATCAGGCCTAGATTGAGGTCTTTCAATTTATAGATCTTGAATTGGGATATTCTAGATAGGGAAAAAGGTAGATGGAGACAGACCTTGCAGATCTGTCCTGCTGCAGCCTTTCTTGTAGATCTGTTGATGGAGATCTCACCCGTGCCTCAAACGACCTCAGATCAATTTCAGATCTAAGAGAGACTTGTATCAACCTCTTCTTAAGAGATTTCAAGTTTTGGACCTGATGCTTGGGCATCTGCAAGAGAGGGAGAGAAGAAAATGGCTGGCGGCTGCAAGGGGGAAGGGGCTAGCGCCTCCTTGCTTTTCTTTCCTTTTATGGACCTGGCTGCAAGAAACCCTAGGGTTTCTTGCCCCTGGGCATAGAGAATGGCTGGAGAGAGAGGGAGAAGAGAGAGAGAGACTTGAGAGAAAGTGTCTTGTATTTCTTGGCTTAATCAAACCTATACAAGTACATGTATAAACACAGGGTCAAGTGACCCAAACCCAAAACTTCCTTGACCAACTCTATGGGAGATTAGGTTAACCCAAGCCCATGTACACCCATGACTCAACCTAATCTCACCTATCCTGGGCCCAGACCTGGCCCATAAAGAGTTGGTCCCTTGAGGCCCACATAACCTAGACCTCAAGAACCCAAAAGGCCCACAGCCTTTCAACCTAGGGCCCAACTAGCCCTAGAGCCTCCATGAAGCCCTCATGAATGATGGACCTTGGCCTTAGCCTTGGTCTCATGGGCCTTGGGTACACCACCTGGATCACAACATCTATGTCCAATGAGTTGAAAAGCCAGCATGAGCATATGCCCACTGTCAGGGCTATGATCACTCACCTGTAAGAGTTATATGGTGAGCAGAGCCATACTGTGTACTTCGAAGTATCTAAGAGACTCTTCAATTTGAAGATGCACAAAGGGCAGTCTGTCCATGAGCACTGTATGACAGTAATCAAGGATATTGAGGAGCTTGAAAAGCTCGAGCTTGAAAAACAAAAGGAATTACAGATGGATTTGATCCTGTAATTCCTTACCAGTTCATATAGTTAGTTTAGTATAAATTTTTATATGAACAAGCTCGATTGGACTATACCCAAACTGGTCAATATGTTGGTCATTATAGAAAGAATCTTGAAGAGTTTAAGGGACACTATTCTCGCTGTGGAGCAGACTTCTTCCAACAGAAAGTCTACTGAGAAGAAGAAGACTAAATCCGTTAAGAAGCAAAAAAAAGAGAGCAAGCCAAAGAAGGACATTCCTAAGGAGGCTGAAGCAAAGGAAAAATGTTTCCACTGTAATGCTGAAGGTGACTAGAGGAGGAACTACCCACTCTATCTGGAGAGCCTAAAGATCAAAAAGGGTGATAAACCTTCGGAAGGTATGTTCGTAATTGAATCTAACCTTACGGTTTCTTCTACTTCTAGTTGGGTATTAGACTCTAGCTCGAGTGCTCATATATGTACCTCAATGCAGGGTCTAATAGAAAGTAGGAGGTTGAGAGAAGGTGACATGATCTTACGGATCGGTAATAGAGCAAAAGTTGCTGCAGAGATCGTTGGCACTTATCCTCTTCGATTACCGTCTGGTTTTAAATTAGATTTAAAAGATTATTATTTTATTTCTATAGCTAGTTGAAATTTGATTTCTTTGTCTGTGATAACACAGGAAGGTTTTGAAATTAATTTCAATAAAAACTTTTGTTCTATTTATTTACGAAATAAATTGGTTGTACGAGGTCTTTTAATTGATAGTCTATACCACTTGCATGTTGATGCGAATGTGAATTTAAACGAGCAAATAGTGAGTATCATAGGTCAAAAGAGTGTTGGATTCTGGTGACATAGTAGAATATAAATTTTAAAATTTTTAACATGTATTGAACAATTGAAAATAAAGTTTAACAATTAAACTAGACCGTCGGAACACAAAAACTCTAGGAACCCCTTGATGACTACAATCAAACCACTAAAGCATGTATAACAAGTAGAGATCAGAAATCATATACTAACATGAAGATCATGAATTGGTAATTTTGATATCTCTATGAGACTCCAAAGTAGAAGCCCTCCAACAGTGATCCACATGGGATTGATCAAGGCCCTTCCAATTCGACATGGTGTTACAACCTTCTTCCTAAGTGCGCTGCCGATTGTCCTTCGCAAGAATGAGTTGCACCACTCCTTGATAACTTCAAGACTTCCACTAGGACCTCTTTAGGAACTCTTTCCCAAAAGATCTCACCATACAAGAATTAAATCAGATGTTCAACACTTGAACAAACTGATTTTTGGACAAGCATCACATGCTTTCCAATTTCTTCCTCTCTTCCTTTTTATTTTTCTCTCCCATTCCTTTGTCTTTTTTTTTTCAAACTTTTTTTTTACTTTTTTCTCTCATTCTCATACCCATCCACAGCCAAAAATAGCATGTAGAAACCAGGTGTAGCACCCCCTTTAAATAGAAAAGGATGGGTGACACCATGGGACGCCAACTCTTAGCATCCCTTCATTTTTACATGCACCATTTAATTTTTCTCATAGAATACAATGAGATGGCATGAAAACTAAAGAGGTTAACTAGCAGAAGGACTCTTCCTCTATCTGGAAAAAATTAATATGCCATCATATGGCGTGTGGAAAGGGAATTAATGTGAGAAATCAAGAGTCCTTAACAAGTAAGACTCTTCCACATTCAATGCATATATGTAAGGCATCCCTTATTATTTGGCATTCAAATTCCTTCCAAAAGAAGAACTCTTCTTCCTCTTCCATGCCCCATATCCCAAGCACCATCATATGTCATGAGGAATTAAGGAAAATACGTGGAACCTTGTAAGGAAATTAAGAGGAGTAAGGAAGAAAGACTCCTCTTCATAATGCCCAAATAAATGATGTCACATGTATTTTCTTGTGTGGTTTTGATGTCGAGGTGGTGGATTCACATGGAACTCTTCTATATAAATTAGATAAACTAACTAATAAATAGATGGTTCAAATCTAATCACATTAGGTCAAGGCAACAAGATTAGGTTAGCACAAACACCTTTGCACTGAACCCAATTGGAAACTTGGGTTAATTCATGTGCTAGCAATTTAATTAACCCATTGAATTTACAATAAATTCAAATAGATTAGATCAAGACCAAATCTTTATTGTGTGTGATCCATTAGATTCCAAATCTAGTCAGTAGTGGATCTAAACTCTTGACATAACCCTAATCCGATTGGATTAGGTCAGCACAAGAGTTCCAATCAACTAGGACTCTTCCTAATTGATTCTCAAATTAAATTATTTTAATTTTGATAAGTCTACAAGTCAAAATTGACTTCAAGAAATATGTCATGACTATCCAAAAAATTTAAAATTTATTGAAAATATCAAAATTATCCTTCCATGGTGAGTTACCATGTAATTCAATCCTTCGATCACACAACATCCCGAAAAGGCCATGGGTATAGAAATATGTCAAATCTAAATATCTATCCATATGTATCTCAATCTGATGATGATGACTTGATTGGTGAATCAATAGAAATTATTTCTACTATTCATCCCTGCTCTGGCCAGAGACTCTCAGAGTCACCATCTTATGAGATCACATAGGATGTTCTCTCCTCCTACAAAGAGTGATCGATTTTTTATTGACCACTCACAACCTCCATGCACACTTCACCATATCCAAAATATCTCACACACATCTCAAAGTGGTGTGCTAGGGAATAAACCAAAGTAAGGATCCATGTATACAAGGTACCATGATGATCTCAGGTCAAAAGATCACATGCACTACTCCCACTAAAGAACCATCTGTCGACATGCTGTAAGGCTTCATTAGATATTTTTTTTAGGGGTTAGTTTAGTGAACTCATTCTCTAATGAGTACCTACACCCATGTATTAGTATCACCACATAAGTGGTTGTGAGATTAACCACCTTCTCCATCGAGCATACATAGGATGTACCAGTCTTATTGGTATCATCAATCCTCGACTTGTATTGGATTTTGGTTATGCAGTGAAAAATAATTTTTAAAAATTTTAAAATCATACAAATTAGTTGTTCTATCACATAAAACTATCGAGCCAGAATCCAAACCCTAGAATCACCTTGCCGATATTGATCAAAGCAAAAATAAGCATGCATAGGGATAGAATTTTATACTTTCTTTAAAATAAAAAAGTGGCACATTGGTGTTCTCCATGAGACTCAAAGGTAGAAGTCCTTAAATGGTGATTCATACAGAAGATGACCAAGGTCCTTCCCAACTGGTGTGCTGCCACAGTCTTGTCCCCTAAAGAATACTGCCGGCTTCAAACTTGCATCATGATCGCACCAAAACCCAATTGCTTTTGATCTTACCACCAGAATGATACCAAGAGGACACTCTTCAATGGTCATACAATCTAAGATTTTATTTTTGACTCCAATATATGAAAAAATCAAACCCTAGGGTACTCAAGCAACACTTGTAGAAAATCTCACCACCCTTCTTTCAACTTTTGCCACTCAAATTCCCCTTTCTTTTTTTTTTTTAATTTTTCCAAAATTTTAGTTTACCACATCCCTTCTCTCTAATTTTACTAAAAAAGTCTAGTAAGAAACCATTTAGAGCATCCCTTATAAATAGGGGACCAAGGGATATCACATGGGATGAAGGGGTGCCAACCTTTGGTGCTCCAAAATCCCATGCACTAAATAAATTCATCAAGTGAATTTTTGGTGTTTTAGATACTTGTAGCAAAAGGACTCTTCCTTATCCATGTGCCATAAAAATCCCATTAATTTTTGGCATCAAAACAGAGGAGATCTGGTTTGGAATTTAAGGCAACGTGTATTAGTTAAGAGCCCTCTTTAAGAAGGACTCTTTACTTCCCATGCCAAAATAAGGGGGTGGCATTTATTTTTATGCATGGGTTCTGGTGGACACAGAGGAGTCCTTCTCTACTTAAAACTGATCCAAGTTAGATAAGGATCTAATTTAAATTGATCCAATCCCATTAGGTCAAAGCCAATTGGTCTAGGTTAGCTCAAACAATTTGATCTAAACTAATTTAGAAACTTGGGTTAATACAATATGCTAGCATATCAAATTAAGCCATAGAATTTATATTAAACTCTAATTAGATCAAACTAAAGCTAAATTTTAAAGTGTGTGATCCATTGGACTTCAAATCTAGCCAACAGTGGATCCAGACTTTCGACGTAACCTTAATCCAATGAGATTAGGTCATCCGAAGGGTCCCAATCAACTTGGACTCTTCTAAATTGACTCCAAAATTAAACTCTTTTAATTTTGATGATTTCATAAGTCAAGATTGACATCTAGCAATATATCATGACTCTCCAAAAGATTTAGAATTTTGGTAGAAGATTACAAAAATATCTTTCAACGGCAAGTTCCTCTGTAAATCAGTCTTTTAGTCAAACAACATCCCAGATGAGTTATGGGCATGAAAATATGTCAAATCTAATTACTTATCATTATGTATCTTGATCAGAAGGTGATGATTCAGTTGATGATACATTAAAAATCTTTTTCTAATTATCGTCCTGCTTTGGTCAAAGACTTTCAGAATCACCGTCCTATGAGATTATATAGGATGTTCGCTCCCCTTATTAGGAGTGACTGATCCCTTATTGATTACTCATAATCTTCATACACTCTTCACCATATCTAGAACACCCCACACAAAGATCAAAGAATCAAGTTAGGTAGTGAACCAAAACATGGATTCAAGTGCACAAGATACCATAGTGATCTCAGGTTTAAGGATCACTTACACAACTCCCACTAGAGAATTATCAATTGACATGTAAATAAGACTCTATCTGATATTCTCTTGTAGGTCAATTCAGTGAACTCATTCTTTAATGAGCACCGATATCCTTGTATTAATGTTACCACACAAGTGGTTGTGAGATCAACTACCCTCATTTCTGAGCATAAATAGGACATGCCAGTCTTACCGGTATCATTGATCCCTGACTCAATGTACTAACGATTAGAAATATTTTAGGTCAGGGCTATCAAAGAATTAGGTCTCACTGGCATGATCTCATCACGACCCTAAAACCATTATCAGACCTATGAGGTTCATTATAATCTTAAAATAAATAAATACAGTATATAATAAATCAAAAATATTTTATTTTATTAATAATAAATATCAATTACATGAGTTTAAAAAATAAATTACAATAAACACTCTATCGCATCCCATATGCGATTGGCTTGTAGGGTATTATTTTTTCAATCTTTCACTTGCACTTAAAGCCAATCGCCCCTATACTTGACACCCATACTACCAAGGTGGCGGTCAAACTGCTGCATTGACAAGGCCTTAGTGAATGGATCTGCTATATTATTCTTAGTGTTAACTCACTCCACTATCACATCGTGTCTTTCGACTATCTCTCGAACAAGATGGAACTATCTTAGGATGTGCTTGGATTTATGATGAGACTTTATTTTTTTGGCTTGACCAACTATCCCAGTATTATCATAATAAAGGGGCATTGGTTGTTCAATCTCCAAAACCATATCCAACTCTGTGATAAATTTCTTCATCCAGATGGCTTCTTTAGCAGCCTTACTTGCAGCAATATACTCAGCCTCCATGACTGAGTCAGCAATTGTTTGCTATTTAAAATTTTTTCAACTTACTGCATCACCATACAGAGTGAACACATACCCAGATATAGATTTACTATCGTTTGGATCAAATTGAAAATTAGAATCAGTGTAACCTTTTAGTTTAAATCAGATCCACCATATATCAAAAAAATATCTTTAGTCCTTCTCAAGTACTTGAGTATGTTTTTTATAGCTTTCCAATGATCCTCTCCAGGATCAGTCTGAAATCTACTATGTTGCCCAACTATGCAACCCAAGAGGGGGGGTGAATTGGATTTTTTAAAAAAAATTTAAACTTAACTTACAACTATGAAGATTATTTAACAATGAGCAAGATAAGTATGGAGAGTGTAATTTATGCAAGGTGTAGAAGTTGGATGCAAGAATGCAAGAAGATAAAGAAATTTAAAAGGAGAGCAAGTAAGCACAACACAAACAAGAAGATTTATAGTGGTTCGGTGCCAACCTTGCATCTACATCCACTCCCCAAGCTCCTACTTGGGAATTTAAATCCACTAGACTGTATTCAACCTGAATACAACGTCGGAATCTCTGACTCTAGCTATCCCAAGCTAAAACACTTATTTCTTGGGTACAAGCCAACCCAATACAATCCGATTCAAGATTCGGATCAACCTTTCCACGTTTTAGATTTCTTCCAAAATAAAATAAACAACTCAAAAATAGAGTATAGGAGTTAATCATATAAAAGTACAGATATAGCTCCTTTAATGAGCAAATAATGCTTTAAATACACTTTACACAATTAGAACGAAGCTCTTTCTGATTTTCTCAAGGTGGTTGGAGACTTGAATGAGCTCTTGAGGAATTGGTGAACTTAAAATAAAAAGCTTTTTGACCGTTTTAAGTGGGCTCTTGCTTAGGGTTGAAATGAATGCTTGAAGAACCTTTTTCAAATCTCTTTCTTGTCTTTGATTCCCTCCTTTAAGTGCCTTTTACAACTTCAAATAATGATGGAGAGTAATTTGGGCTGAAATAGAGCCGTTAGAGCATATTAAATGAGCATTAAATGCAATCAAAATGGGTTAAAAACTAGCCGTTGTGGAAATTTTCCATCATAGGGGTTGACTCATAGGGTCGACTTATGCTCAGAGGTCGACTCATGGGATCAACCTCTATGGAAAAGAGCAGAAAATGACTGTTCTGTAATTTTGGCCTATAGAGCAGCAGAGATCGACTCATAGGGTCGACTCATGTCAAGGGGTCGACTCATGGGGTCGACTCACAGAGTGTGCCAGCCAAAAATTTTGCATGCCATTCAGCCCTTTTAGCCATGAGTCGACTCATGGGGTCGACTCAAAAATATAAACCTGATTTTCTTACAAAATATACTTTCAAAAATATTGAAATTGCCTCCAATAGATTGCACATCTTTTGTTCTTGCTTTTGAGGCTTCCGAATCAGGTCTGATAAAATTATAATTTTGCTCCTAAAATATAATAAATCTTTTTTTAAGCCAAAATCATTAGTAATCCCTTCAAATACTTTGTAATCATCAAAATCAATTCAAGGAGCAACAATCTCTCCCTTTTTGATGATGACAAAATACTTGAGCAAAAGCATATATAAAGTATTGAACATGAATTTCAAATTTATGAAGATACATCACTTAAATATTATGGTCAAGTATTTGAATGAAATGCATCATAAGCAGTTTGAAGATAAATTTAAAATTTGCTAAAAATTTAAAATTTACTTATAAGTTCATTTGCTTGGGAAAAAAAAGCTGATGATTTTGATTCTTTGACACATGTGCCCATTTGCTTAACAATTTATTTATTGCTCATTCTTTATTGCTTATTACTCAATCTTGATTTATTGCTTATTGCTCAATCTTGATTTTGATTCTCTACTCTCCTTTTTGACAGCATCAACTAAGATTCTCTACTCCCTTTTTTAAGGACATATTTTCTCTATTCCTCCTTTTTGATGGGATCAATTTTACTTCTTTAGCCCCCTTCTTTGATTGCTTATTTCTTTATTGCTTATTGTTTTACTCCCCCTCAATATAGCAAACGTAAAAGATATATCAATTTGCTCATTTAGAAGATATTGCAATTCATAGTATTTCACAACATAAATATAAGTTATTTTTCATATCTCATAATTAAAAGCAATTCAATTTGATTCATAGACATTCATTGAAGGTCAAAGTATCTATATATATATATTCAAAAAGTGACTAAATACATAGGTGTTTCAATACATATGAGTCAACTTAGAGTACAAAATTCATGGATAGAAACTATCCAAGAGTCAATCAGTCAACACATTACATAGCCCACAAGATAGATCCTAGACAAAAATAAAAGAAAGGACAGACTACATTGGATCTAATAGATGTCATGGCTGGAAGAATCGGAGTCTGATGAATCAGAGATAGGATGAGGAGATGTAGGATCATGTCCACGAGCTCAACCTCGACCACATCTGCCTCAGCCATGGGTAGAGGTGCCAGCACGAGTAGAGGGGTGAGAAGATCCTGAAGCCTGAGAAGCTATGGACTGAGCTACGAGTGAGAGTCTGACGATATCCAAAAAAGATCCAAGGCTCTCGATACAGACTGCATCAGGACACTGAACTGAGTAGAAGCATTCTCATTGGAGCCCCTGATCTCTCTCCTCATGAAGTCAAAACCACTCTCTAAGACTCCTCGAAGTCTGGCCGCCTCTGCAGATAGGTCTGAGACCTCTATGATGCTCTCATGCGGCTGTGGATGGGCTAGAGCTAACACTTGCCCCTGCAAGTCAAGTACTCTGTCAGTCAGTCTCAATATACAACCCTCAAGCTGCTCAATGCGTATCGACTGATCAGTAATCATCTAGAAAATAGTGGAAATGTGAGGGATCAATGTCTGATTAGATACATCCTGAGATGTCGATCCCTGTGCAAAGACTGAAGTACCAAACTGTCGAGATAGAATGGAGGCTACACGCTGGGATATCATCTCAATCTGATCATCTGCCAATCTGAGCTCTAAAGGATGTGCCCTGCTGTCCAGCTGTGGAACTGAAGTATGTCTCCTCACAGACTCTGACGGGCCAGCCTCGTGATCAGAAACAAACTGAATATCTGATGATGCTGCTCTGTGATCATGAAGGGGTGAGGATGGTCCTTCCTCCTCTGCTCTATCCTCAGCTCTCTCTTTCATACCTTTTATCCAACCACCATCAGTTTTAGAAAATCCCATGTGGTGCAATGTGTGGCGGTTGATAGTGTCGGAGTGGAATAGTCTAGCTACAGTCTCTCCCTCAAAACTAACTCCAAACCTCCTAAAAACTAAGGTGAGAGCCATACCAAAAGGCAAGTGTGCCTTGGACCTGTTCAAGGTCTCTCTCATGGCCTCAAATATCAATGCAGGGAGGTTCAGGGGGGTTTGTGTGATCACATGGTACATAATACAGATGTCCCTACTAGAAAGAAGATTGTGTCTACCACTTCTAGGAAGAAATAGTTTGGTTACCATGTGGTGTAGCAGTCTCATCTCAATAGAAAGAATCTTTGCCTCTAATTTGTTCAGATTTCCAGTGAAGGTTCTCTCTAGGATAACATTTATTCCTTCCTCTTTAACTGGGAGCTCCATGTTGGTATACCCCTCACATGGTAAATGAAGTATCTGCTCCAAAAGCACAGGATCTAGGCTAATGTCTACACCCTTCACTGTGGATTTCACTGTTTCATTGCTGTACCCCAAATTTAGGTAAAATTCTCTGACAAGATCGTCATATGTATTTTCTTTTAAGGAGCAGTAAAATTTTCATCCTTGGTCCTTAATCTTTGATCCAATGGTGAACCCTTCTTTTTCAAAAAACTTAAAATTAATATTTTTTCTGGATTCTACTTTCCTATCAGAGAGGGGTACCTTACTAGGGCTGATTGATGACCGGGTTGAAGCTGAAGCTGAACCAGGGCAGGGTTTGAAGCAGAAGTGATCTTGGTTGCTAGTCTCTTTCGGTGCACACTTTCTTCCAACCCGTGAAAAGATTTTCTCCTCTGTGGAAGCTTCATCTTAGGAGCCATTTGCATAGGCAGGACTAGCACGAAACTTAGGAGAGCAAATGTGAGGGAGAGATGAAGGGTTTTTAGTGGAAAGATAAGGATTTTGGAGAAGTGATGTGCCGATTTGGAGAAGATGGGTAGAGTCTAGGGTAAGCTCGAATCGCTCCAAATGAAGAAGGAGAAGGGGAGGAACTTGGTTCCTAAGTGGGCGATTTGGAGTGTGAGAGTCGGTGGGAGAGGAATTTTAAGAGAAATCTTGGGTTTGAGGAAGGAAGAAGGTAGAGAGTTAGGTCGGCTCAAGGAGAATTTTCAAGAAAAAGAGAGCGTCCGAAGGATTTTATCATAATTACAAGTTTACCCTAGGGTCGATCCTAGGGGTCGACTCATGGCATAGAGAAATTCAGAAAAATGATGAAATAATTTTGAAAAAATTTGAAACATTAGGAGAAAGATGTTTACCCAAAAAAAAATTGATCATGTGAATGATAATTTTGAGCTTTTGAGCTCATAAGAAAAGATGAGAATTGAGCTAAATGAATTTTTTGGCATTGAGACCTTAGAATCCGAGAGATACTTAAGCTGATGGATCAAGGATTCCTAGTTTTCTCCTAATTTTACAAAATCTATCTTCACTTAAGGCCTTGGTAAAGATGTCAGCTAATTATTTTTCAGTACAAACATAGTCAAGAATTATGTCTTTATTTTGGACATGTTCTCTTATGAAATGATACCTGATTTCAATATATTTTGACCTAGAATGCTGAATTGGATTTTTAGTGAGATTTATAGCACTAGTGTTATCACATCTTATAGGAGTTTTATTGAGTTTGATACCAAAGTCTTCGAGTTGTTGCTTAATCCACAAGATTTGAGCACCACAACTTCCGACTGCAATATATTCGGCCTCGACCGTAGACAGTGCTACCAAATTTTATTTCTTGCTAAACCAAGAGATTAGGTTAACTCTAAAAAATTGGCAAGTTCCACTAGTACTTTTTCTATCTAATCTACATCCAACAAAATCAGCATCTGAATATCCTATTAAGTCAATTAATGAGTCCTTAGAATACGATAATCCTAGAGTTTGTGTACCATTTAAATATCTAAGGATTCTTTTAACTGCATTCAAATGTGATTCTTTTAGATTTGATTGAAAGCGAGCACATAGACAAACACTAAACATAATATCAGGTCTACTAGCAGTTAAATATAATAGAGAACCAATCATGCCTCTATAAAATTTTAAGTCTACACTTTTACCTTCTTTATCCTTGTCAAGCTTACATGATGGGCTTATGGGTGTGCCAATTGCTTTGGAGTTCTCCATTCTAAATCTTTTGAGTAATTCTCTTGTGTACTTGCTTTGGATGATGGAGATTCTTTTCTTTGTTTGTTTGATTTGGAGTCCGAGGAAGAATGTAAGTTCTCCCATCATGCTCATCTCGAACTCCCCCTGCATGAGCTTTGCAAAATCTTGATAAAAAGTTTCATTAGTAGACCCAAAAATAATGTCATCAACATATATTTATATAACTAATATGTCATCTTGATTTCTTTTAATGAAAAGAGTTGTGTCTACATTTTCTCTTGAAAAATCATTATTAAGTAAAAATTTGCTTAGCCTTTCATACCAAGCCCTGGGTGCTTGTTTTAAACTATATAGAGCTTTATTTAACTTAAAAACATGATTAGAAAAAGTATGATTTTCAAAACCTGGGGATTGTTCTACATAAACTTCTTCAGTAATATATCTATTTAGAAAAGCACTTTTGACATCCATTTGAAATAACTTAAAATTTATAAAGCAAGCATATGCAAGTAGAAGTCTAATTGCTTCTAATCTAGCAACAGGTGTAAAGGTTTCATCAAAATCAATTCCTTCTTCTTGATTATAACCTTTTACAACTAATCTCACTTTATTTCTTCTCACATTTTCATATTCATCCAATTTATTCCTATATACCCATTTTATGCCAATTATTAAATAATTTTTAGATCTTAAAACTAAAGTCCATACATTATTTCTTTCAAATTGATTAAGTTCTTTTTGCATTGTATTTATCCAATTATAATCTTTTTCAGCTTCATCTATAGTTTTAGGTTCAAGATGAGAGACAAAAGCAAAATGATTGAATGCATCTCTAAGTGAAGAGTGAGTTCTTACACCATGTGTAGGATCACCAATGATTAGTTCCTTGGGGTGATTATGATCATACCTCCATTTTTTGGGTAGATCATTTGTACCTTGAGGTTGTTCTTGTTGTTCTTCACCTTCCTCATCCTATTTGTCTTTATGTTCTTCATCATCTTGAATGGTTGAATCTTTTAGAGTGATCTCCTTCATTCCTTCTATAAGAGGATCTGCATCATCAATACCTTCATTCTTCCTTGAAGGAAGATCGTTAGTTTCATCAAAGACAACATGTATTGACTCCTCTACTACTAAGATTTTTTTGTTGAAAACTCTAAAGGTTTTACTAAAAGAGGAGTAACCAAGAAAAATTACTTTATCAAATTTTGCATCAAATTTTTCTAGTCTTTCTTTACCATTGTTTAACACAAAACATCGACAACCAAAAACATAAAAATATGCAATGTTTGATTTTTTTTCTTTCCAAAGCTCATAGGTAGTTTTCTTTAAAATTTGTATAATTAAAGTATGGTTTAATATGTAACATACCATGTTAATTACTTTCGCCCAAAAGTATCTTGAAAGATTGCTTTCACATAGCATGGTACGGGCCATTTCTTTAAGAGTTCTATTTTTTCTTTCTACTACCCCATTTTATTGGGGTGTCCTAGGTGCCGAAAAGTTGTGGCCAATTCTTTTTTCATCACAAAATTTTTCAAAATCCTAATTTTCAAATTCGATTTCATGATCACTTCAAATATTTTGAATTGAAAAATCTTTCTTATTTGTAACTTTTCGATAAAATTTAGAGAAAACATGAAAAGTTTCATCCTTATGTGCCAAAAAGAAGACCCGTGTAAAATGAGAGAAATCATCAATAATTACAAAACTATATCATTTTCCACCTAGACTAGTAGTTCTAGTGGGTCCAAATAAATTCATGTGCAATAGTTCTAATGGCCTAGAAGTTAAAATAATATTTTTAGATTTGAATGAGACTCGTGTTTACCCATTTGGCATGCATCACAAATTTTATTCTTTTTAAAATTTAATTTAGGTAAGTCGATAACCAATTCCTTTTTAATAAATTTTGAAAGTGAATACATGCTAATATGTGCAAGCCTATGATGCCAAAGCCAACTAGTCTCATTAATCTTGGCATTCAAGGCTACTAGGCATTGCATGTTTATTTTGGAAAGATCATTCAAATCTATCATATAAACATTACCATGTTTATGCCCAACAAATTTAATGCCTTCATTAATAGGACTAGTTACAATGCAAATTGATTTCATATATCAAATATATGTAGTTTTAGATCTAAATAAAAATGCATCACATATACATCAAATTTCAGATCTAAAACTAAATTTACACATATCAAATATATATATAATTAAATCAAAAATAATGATTAAGATATTTTAAAAAATATCTTTTCAAAAATCGATTCATATCAAACTAGGACAACCTTTACAATATAGGGGATAAACCCTATATCAAGATAACCTTATATCAGTTTGATGTGAATTTTTTAATCATTCTAATTTTAGAACTAAACTTAAATTAAGCATATCATATATTGTAATTTTTAGATCTAAAAGATTTGATTTAATTATGAAGATTCAAAAATAACTTTGTATCTTTTATCATAAAATTGATTGATGCTTAATAAATTATGTTTTAAACCATCTACTAATAAAATATTTTTAATATACTTGGAGAGAGTGATACCAATGTTACCTATACCGATGATCTTTTCTTTGCCATTGTCTCCAAAGGTGACCATCCCTCCATTCTTAGCATCAAGTGTGATGAATTGAGATTCATCACCAGTCATGTATCTCGAGCATCCGCTATCAAGATACCATTTTTGGTTTGCTCCTTGGGATGCTAGACACACCTGCAGGCAAAAGTCAAGTTTTTACTTTAGGTACTCAAGCTTTCTTGGATCCTTTTTGGTTAGTCACAATGGTTCCTTTTGAAACCCATATTTTTTTTACATTAGAATTTATGGATTTGTTAGAGAAACAAGTGTATGACTTGTGTCCTACTCTACCATATTTGAAGCAAGTAATGTTTGAAAACTTGTTGCTTGAAGAGTTTACATAGATATTTTTTAGAAACTTTTATTTCTTTAAGGGGTTGTAGCCAAGACCAGCTTTATCATAAATGGCCTTTTGATTTTCAAGTATCATATTAAGTTTATTTGAACTTAAGGTAAATTTTTCAACCATTGGTTTTAGCTTGACAATCTCATCTTTTAAGTTCAAATTTTCTTGAGACAGGATTGATTTTTCATTAGAAATACTCTCATTTTGTTTTAGTAAGTATTGATTCTTTGATTTTAACTCTTTGTTCTTTACCCCTAGCTTCTTTAGTTCATCAATTAAATCATAAAAAGCGTCATGAAGTTCTTCAAAGGTAAAGTCAATAGGAGTTTCAGAATTTACCTCATTTTTATGTACCATAAGGCACAAGTTGGCTTGTTCATTTGAGTCTTCTTCTTCGGAGCTTGACTCATCACTTCCAGTCCATGTAGCCTTCATGGCCTTCTTCTTGTACTTCTTGGGATCCTTCTTCAGTTGTAGGTATTCAGACTTAAAGTGTCTCGGTTTCTTGCATTCATAGCAAATAAGGGGTTACTCCTTATCTTTCTCTTTGCTGTGTTCCCCTTTTGTGGGTGGCCTCTTCCTCATCCCTTGTTTTCTTTTCCTCAAAAACTTCTTAAACCTTCTAGTAATGAGAGCCATTTCTTCATCCTGCTCTTCATTTTCCGTATCATCAGTTTCTTCATCAAGTTGAGTCATGGATTTGAGGGCGATTGTCCTCTTCTTTTTGATTTTTTCTTTTTGATGTTGTTTCATGCTCAGCTTATGTATCATCAGTGATCCTAGAAGCTCTTCCAAGGATAGGATGTTCAGATCTTTGGCTTCTTGGATAGCGGTCACTTTGGCTTCCCAAGTTCTTGGTAAGGACCTAAGAATCTTTCTCATGAGATCACTGTTAGAATAAGACTTACCAAGACTTTTTAGATCATTTATAATATCAGTAAAATGAGTAAATATTTCAGTTATAGATTTATCATGCTCCATTTTAAAAAGTTTATATTTATGCACGAGCATGTTAATTTTGGATTCCTTCACTTGATTAGTTCTTTCATGAGTTACTTCTAATCTATCTCATATTTTCTTAGCAGACATGCATGTTGAAATACGATTGAATTCATTAACATCTAGAGCACAATACAAAACATTCATGACTTTAGCATTTAGTTGAGCCATTTTTTTATCAACCCATCCCATTCTTTTACGGGTTTGGTTGATTCCACACCATCAATTAATTTAGTGGGTGTGTGTGTCCGTTTACTATGATAGTCCACATATTATAGTCAAGTACTTGAATAAAGATTTTCATCTGAGCTTTCCAATAGGTATAGTTTGACCCATTGAAAAGTGGAGGTCGGTTTGTGGACTGCCCTTCGGCTAGAGAAGTGCCAACTTGAGTTGCCATAGATCTTTAGCTCTTTGATGGTTAAATCAAAGTAGGGCTAGAGCACCGAGCTCTGATACCACTTGTTGCCCAGCTATGCAACCCAAGAGGGGGGGTGAATTAGGTTTTTAAAAAAAATTTAAACTTAACTTACAACTATGAAGATTATTTAACAATGAGCAAGATAAGTATGGAGAGTGTAATTTATGCAAGGTGTAGAAGTTGGATGCAAGAATGTAAGAGGATAAAGAAATTTAAAAAGAGAGCAAGTAAGCACAACATAAATAAAAAGATTTATAGTGGTTCGGCGCCAACCTTGCACCTACATCCACTCCCCAAGCTCCTACTTGGGAATTTAAATCCACTAGACTGTATTTAATCCAAATATAATGTCGAAACCTCCGACTCTAGCTATCCCAAGCTAAAATACTTATTTTTCGGGTATAAGCCAACCCAATACAATCCGATTCAAGGTTCGGATCAACCTTTCCACATTTTGGATTCCTTCGAAAACAAAATAAACAACTCAAAAATAGAGTATAGGAGTTAATCACATAAAAGTACAGATGTAGCTCCTTTAATGAGCAAATAATGCTTTAAATATACTTTACACAATTAGAAGGAAGCTCTTTCTGATTTTCTTAAGGTGGTTGGAGACTTGAATGAGCTCTTGAGGAGTTGGTGAACTTGAAATAAAAGCTTCTTAACCTTTTTAAGTGGGCTCTTGCTTAGGGTTGAAATGAATGCTTGAAGAACCTTTTTCAAATCTCTTTCTTGTCTTTGATTTTCTCCATTAAGTGCCTTTTATAACTTTAAATAATGGTGGAGAGTAATCTGGGCTGAAATAGATCTGTTAAAGCATATTAAATGAGCATTAAATGCAATCAAAATGGGTTAAAAACTAACCGTTGCAAAAAATTTTCGTCACAGGGGTCGACTCATGCTCATGGGTCGACTCATGGGGTCGACCTCTGTGGAAAAGAGCAAAAAATGACTGTTCTGTAATTTTGACCTGCAGAGCAATAGAGATCGACTCATAGGGTCGACTCATGCCAAGGAATCGACTCATGGGGTCGACTCACAGAGTGTGCCAGTCAAAAATTTTACGTGCTGTTCAGCCCTTTTAGCCATGAGTCGACTCATGGGGTCGACTCAAAAATATAAACCTGATTTTCTTACAAAATACACTTCCAAAAATATTGAAATTACCTCCAATAGATTACACATCTTTTATTCTTGCTCTTGAGGCTTCCGAATCAGGTCTGATAAAATTATGATTTTGCCTCTGAAATACAATAAATCTTTTTTCAAGTCAAAATCATTAGTAATCTCCTCAAATACTTTGTAATCATCAAAATTAATTTAAGGAAAAACATACTTACAATGCCTAAGGCATAAGCAACATCAGGTCTGGTACATAACATAGCATACATTATTGATCCTACAACCGAAGCATAAGGAATAGAACTCATTCTATTCTCTCTTCCGATGTCTTAGGAGACATCTTCTTAGAGAGTTGTATGCCATGACCTATGGGCAAGTAACCTCTTTTACTTTTCTCTATGTTGAACCTCTTCAATACCAGATCAATGTACCTAGATTGGGACAAGCCAAGTATTCTTTTCGATCTATCCTTATAGATCTTTATACCAAGTATATAGGATGCCTCACCCAACTTGGAAGAACACCCCACATAAGGATCAGAAAATCAAGTTAGGTAGTGAACCAAAATATGAATCCAAATACATAAGGTACCATGGTGACCTCAGATCTAAGGATCACTTATACAACTCCCACTAGAGAATCATCAGTTGATATGTAAATAAAACTCCATTTGATATTCTCTCGTAGGTCAATTCAGTGAACTCATTCTCTAATGAGCACCCATATCCTTATATTAGTATCATCACATAAGTGGTTGTGAGATCAACCATCCTCATTTTTAAGCATACATAGGACATGTCAGTCTTACCGATATCATTGATCTCCAACTCAATGTACCAATGATTAAGAATATTTTAGGTTAGGGTTATCAAGGAATTAGGTCTCACTTGTGTGATCTCATCACGACTCTAAAACTATTGTCCAGACCTATGAGGTTCATTATAATCTTAAAATAAATAAGATGTAGTATATAATAAATCAAAAATATATTATTTTATTAATAATAAATATTAATTATATAAGTTTGAAAGATAAATTACAATAAACACCCTATCGCATCTCATTTGCGATTGGCTTGTAGGGCATATTCTTTCAACTCGATGATCCAACGACTGGGTGTTGGGTTCTGACCATGCAGCAAAAAGTAATTTTCAAAATTTTAAAATCATACAAATTAGTAGCTTTATCAAATAAAACTATCGAGTCAGAATTCAAACCCTAGAATCACCTTAACAATATCGATCAAAGCAAAAACAAGCATGCATAGGGATAGAATTTTATACTTTCACCAAATAAAAAAATAGCATGTTGGTGTTCTTCATAATACCCCAAGGTAAAAGTCCTCCAATGGTAATCCACAAGAAAGATGGCCAAGATCCTTTCCAACCGGTGCATTGCCGCAGCCTTGTCTTCTCAAGAATACTACTAGCTTTGAACTTGCATCACGATCGCACCAAAGCCTAGTTGCTTTCGATCTTGCCACTAAAATGACACCAAAAAGATACTCTTCAGATGTCACATAATCTAGGATTTAATTTTTAGCTCCAACATATAAAAAAATAAAATCCTAGGGCACTCAAGCAACACTTGCTGAAAATCTCACCACCCTTGTAGCAAATTTTGCCACTCAAAATTTCCTCTTTTTTTTAGAATTTTTCCAATTTTTTTTATATTTACCATATCTCTTCTCTCTAATATCATCTAAAAATCACATCAAGAAGCCATGTGGGGTGTCCTCTATAAATAGGGGCCAGGGGATATCTCATGGGATGAAGGGGTGCCAACCTTTGATGCTCCAACTTCTCACATGTCAAATAAATTCACTGAGTAAATTTTAATGATCCAATTATTTAAATAAAAGAACTCTTAGTCTTCTACATTTTGAAAAAAATTCAATAAATTTTGGTGACAAAACATAGGATTTCTGATCGAGAATTAAAGGCAATGCGTGTTAGTTAAGAGCCTTCTTTAAGAAAAACTCTTTAATTCACATGACAAAATAAGGGGGATGGCATTTATTTTTGTATGTGAGTTCTAGTGGGCATAAAGGAGTCCTTCTCTACTTGAAATTGGTCCAAGTTAGATAAGAATCCAATTTAAATTGATCCAATCCCATTAAGTCAAAGCCAACTGGTCTAGGTTAGCTCAAACAATTTGATCTAAACCAATTTAGAAACTTGGATTAATATAATGTGCTAGCATTTTAAATTAACCCATAGAATTTATATTAAACTCTAATTAGATTAGACCAAGACTAAATTTTAAAGTGTGTGACCCATTGGGGTTCAAATCTAGCCAGCAGTGGATCCAGACTTTCGATGTAACCCTAATCCGATGAGATTAGGTCACCCGAAGAGTCCCAATCAACTTAAACTCTTCCAAATTCAGAATTAAATTTTTTCAATTCTAATGAGCCCACAAGTCAAGATTGATGTCTAACAATGTGTCATGACTACCCGAAAGATTTAGAATTTTGATAAAAAATTATCAAAATAACATTCAATGGTAAGTTTTCGTGTAATTTAATCTTTCAGTCAAACAACATCCCAGATGAGCTGTGGGCATGAAAATATGTAAAACCCAATCACTTATCATTATGTATCTCGATCAGAAAGTGATGATTTAGTTGATGATACATTAGAAATCTTTTTCTAATTATCATCCTGCTTTGGCCAAAGACTTCTAGAATCACCATCCTATGAGATCACATAGCATGTTCGCTCCACTTATTAGGAGTGACTGACTCTTATTGATCACTCACAACCTCCATACAATCTTCACCATATCCAGAACACCCCACATAAGGATCAGAGAACCAAGTTAGGTAGTGAACCAAAATATAGATCTAAGTACATAAGATACCATGGTGACCTCAGGTCTAAGAATCACTTACACAACTCTCACTAGAGAATCATCAGTTGACATATAAATAAGACTCCATCTGATATTCTCTCATAAGTCAATTTAGTAAACTCATTCTCTAATGAGCACCCATATCCTTATATTAGTGTCACCACATAAGTGGTTGTGAGATCAACTACCCTCATTTCGGAGCATACATAGGACATGCCAGTCTTACCGGTATCATTGATCCCCTACTCAATGTACTAATGACTAGAAATATTTTAAGTTAGGGCTATCAAAGAATTAGGTCTTACTGACATGATCTCATCACGGTCTTAAAACTATTGCCCAAACCTATGGGGTTCATTATAATCTTAAAATAAATAAGATGTAGTATATAATGAAATAAAAATATCTTATTTTATTAATCATAAATATCAATTATATGAGTCTTAAATATAAATTACAATAAACACCCTATCGCATCCCATATGCGATTGGCTTGTAGGGCATTATTTTTTTAATCTCCCACTTGCACTTAAAGCCAATCGCCTCTATACTTGATGCCTATACTATTTAGGTGGCGGTTAAACTGCTACATTGATAAGGCCTTAGTGAATGGATCCGCTATATTATTTTTGGTGTCAACTCGCTCTACGATCGCATCGCATCTTTCGACTACTTCCGAACGAGGTGGAACCATCTTAGGATGTGCTTGGATTTATAGTGAGACCTTGGTTCTTTGGCTTGAGCAACTGTCCCAATATTATCACAATAAAGGGGCACAGGTTATTTAATTTCAGAACCACACCCAACTCTGTGATAAATTTTTTCATCCAGATGGTTTCTTTAGCAGCCTCACTTGCAGCAATATACTCAGCCTTAGTGACCGAGTCAGCAATCGTTTGCTGTTTGAAACTTTTTCAACTTACTGCACCATCATACATGGTGAACACATATCCAGATATCGATTTGCTATCATTCGGATCATATTGGAAACTAGAATCGGTATAACCTTCTAGTTTTAAATTAGATCCACCATATATCAGAAAAATATCTCTAATCCTTCTCAAGTACTTGAGTATATTTTTCACAGCTTTTCAATGATTCTCTCCGAGATCAACCTGAAATCTGCTTACAATGCCTAAGGCATAAGCAACATCAAGTCTGGTACATAACATAGCATATATTTTTGATCCTACAATCGAAGCATAAGGAATAGAACTCATTCTATTTCTCTTTGCAGGTATCTTAGGAGATATCTTCTTAGAGAGTTGTATGCCATGACCTATGGGTAAGTAACCTCTTTTACTTTCCTCCATGTCACACCTCTTCAACACAAGTTCAATGTACCTAGACTGAGACAAGCCAAGCATCTTTTTCGATCTATCCTTATAGATCTTTATACCAAGTATATAGGATGCCTCACCCAAGTCTTTCATGAAAAACTTTTATGATAGCCAAGTCTTGACCAATTATAATATCGGAATATCATTTCTAATGAGCAGTATGTCATCTACATACAAAACCAAGAAGATAATAGGACTCCCACTATTCTTCTTGTACACACAAGGTTCGTCCATATTTTTGATGAAGCCAAACGATTTGACTGTCTCATCAAAATGGATGTTCCAGCTCCTCGATGCTTGCTTTAATTCATAAATGGATTTATTGAGCTTGCATACCTGATTTGCTCTCCCAATTGGAATAAATCTCTCTGACTGAGTTATATAGACTTCTTTCTCAAGATTTTTATTGAGGAAAGTAGTCTTAACATTCATCTGCCTGATCTCATAATCATGGTATGCTGCTATAGTAAGCATTATCTGAATAGACTTGAGCATGGCTACTGGTTAAAAGGTTTCTTCATAATCAACACCTTATTTTTGCCTGAAACCTTTTGCCACCAGCCTGGCCTTATAGGTTTCTACCTGGCCATCTACTCCAATCTTCTTTTTGAAGACCCATTTGTAGCCTATTGTGGTCACACCCTCAGGTGCATCAACCAAAGTTCATACTTAGTTGACATACATGGAGTCTATTTCGAATTTCATGGTATTGAGCCACTTGTCAGAGTCACTACTCATGACAGCTTCCAAATAAGTCGTGGGATCATCGTTCTCAATGATGTGGGTTGTGTTGTCATTTTCAATGATAAATCCATACCTGAGTGGTACATTACACACTCTAATCGACCTTCAAAGAGGAGGTGTGTGTAGTGGCTGTGCCTCAATAATGGACACATCTGGTTGCAAACCATTTGGTGAGTCTTGGATAGATTATAGGTTTTGAACTTTCTCAAGTTCAACAGACCTCCCACTGCCTCTTTCTTGGACAAACTCTTTCTCCAAGAAAATAGCATGCTTACCAATAAACACCTTTTGTTGAGTAGGGTTATAAAAGTAGTATCCTATACTCTTTTTGAGATAACCTACAAACCTGTAGTTTTCTGATCTAGCATCCAGCTTATGTCCATCAATATTTTTTATATAAGCTGGGCAACCATAAATCTTAAGATGCTTAAGATTGGATCTTTTTCTTTCCATATTTCATATAGAGTGCTAGAAATAGACTTTGAGATACTTTATTTAAAATATATGCTGCAGCCTCAAGGGCATATCCTCAAAAAGATATCGAAAGATCCGTGAAATACATCATGGACCACACCATATCTAATAAGGTGCGATTCTTTCTTTTTGCAATTCTATTTAATTATGGAGTATAAGGAGATGTCCATTGAGAGAGTATTCTATTTTGATTTAAATAATCGAAGAACTCACTGGATAAGTATTCTCCTCTCCGATCTGATCGAAGAGTTTTAATACTTTTACCAGTTTATTTTTTGATTATTCTTTGATACTCTTTAAATTTGTCAAAGATTTCAGATTTGTATTTTATTAGCTACACATATTCAAACTTAGACCTATCATCAGTAAACATGACGAAGTAAGAGTATCCACCTCTAGCTTGAGTCGACATCGGACCACATACATCAGTATGTACAAGGTCCAAAATGTCACTTGCTCTTTCTCCATGTCCAATAAATAGAGTCTTGGTTATTTTTCTCATAAGGTAAGATTCACAAGTTTTGTATGATTCATAATCATAAGGATCAAAGAAATTATCTTTGAATAACTTGTTAATCCTTGACTCATTTATATTGCCAAGTCGGCGGTGCCAGAGGTATGTGACATTCATATCTTCTCTCTTTCTTTTCTTCATATTATCAACATGAAACACATTATCATTAAGTGAAAGAAATAAAAGATCATTATCAATAAAGGCACTTCCATAATATTCATTAGAAAAGTAAATAGAACAACCATTGTTCTTTATATTAATTTCAAAATCTTGTTCCAATAACAATGGTACAGAAATAATATTTTTAATAATATTAGAAATATAATAACAGGTCTTCAGTTCCAAAATCTTGTCTGAAGGCAACTTCAAAACTCTGGTTCCAACAGTTTCAGCCTGAATGGACTCTCCACCAGCACCGAGCAGCTCGAAGTCACTTTTATTCAGATTCTTTACTTCCTGTAGACTCTGCAATGATTTGGAAAGGTGTGAACTACAGGTGATATCTAATATCTAAGAATCTAAAAATGAAGTACTTAATAATAAATTTGTTTGTATCATATACAAACCTTGAACAATATTTGTCGATTTTACAGTTGTAAGGTACTCCTTGCAATTTTTCTTCCAGTGGCCTTCTTTGTCATATTATAGATAATAAGTACCTTTGGAAAAAATCTTCTTCACCTTCTTCTTGGAGATGCTAGCCTTAGGGTTCATCTTTTTCTTAGAACCCTTCTTTGTCTTCTTCTTGCTGATCTTATCAACATGAAGGACTTGAGCTTTTTCACTCTTGAAATGGCTCTCTGCTGTTTTCAGCATGTTCAGTAGTTCTAGCGGGCTGATGTTCAGTTTGTTTATATGATAATTAATAATAAACTGTGAAAAGAAGTCAAAGAGAGATTGCAGGATCAAATCCTGGCTCAGTTCACCATCTATGGCAAAACCTAGCTATCCCAGATGAGTGATCAAATTAATCATCTTTAGGACATGTGTTTGCATAGAGGTGCCTTCAGTCATGCAGGCACGGAACAACTGCTTTGATATCTCATATCGAGTAGTTCGACTTTGTTCCCCGTATAACTCCTTAAGATTAAGGAGAATAGAGGGAACGTCTATGTCCTCATATTGTCTCGAAAGCTCATTACTCATAGAATCAAGCATGATGCATTTGACAGTCACACTATCATCTTTCCACATCTTATATATGTGGCCCTTTTCTCCTCGAAAGCATCTTTCCCAAGAGAAACTGGAGCAGGTGTATCCAAAATGTAGGCGACTTTCTCCTAAGTGAGAATAATTCTTAAGTTTTTTAACTAGTCGACATAGTTGGGTCCAGTCAACTTATTTGCATCTAGGATACCTCTAAGTAAAAGTGAGGATGCCATGTGTGTAGTTAATCTACAACAACAAGAACAAAATATAAGCGGATGACTCATGATGACATGCATAACTAGACTTAGACTTTTATCTAATTGTGTCTCTCACTATTTTATCGAACTTCATACCCCTCAAATATGAAAATTGAAAAATATACTAATGTTTCTTAATGGGCTTGAGATTTTTATTCCTCACAAACACCTTGTGGATAATACAATAAGTCTTCATGAGTTCAAGAGTAGGTAACTCTTTACCAATTATATCTTTATAATTCTCAATATCTTTCTTTCTGATCTCTAGATCACATATAGTCTTGTGGATAGCATAACAAACTATAGTGTTCTAGTTAAGTTGACCCTTCAATCCATATGGTCATACTTAAACAATGCTGCCCTTGTGGATAGCATAACAAAGAAACACTATTTAAATATGCCATAAGCATTAATATGTACTTGATCAACATCATATCAATTTCTATAGTAAGCCTTGTGGATAGCACAACAAGCTCACTAAGATTTTGACATACTCTATCGATCAAGTTTGAAGGAAGTTCCTTGTAATATCTACATCACTTAATCAATCTAAGCTCAAAATTCAACAAGACCAAATTGGCCAGGTAAGTAGGTGGGAGGCTCCCCGTAGCTTTTCTAGATGCCAACAGAGTTGGCCATACCAGTATACGAATCTAATTATAAAATCACCATTTACACTTTCTTCGACACCAATTGATCTTAAGAATTTGACTTTTGATTAAAAAGTGAATCTCGACATTATAACTTAATATAATTAAACGAGGGACTTTAAACTTGTCTCGGCACATCCTAACTATAAGCACATAAAATGTATACTATAAATTATGTAAATTTACATACTTCAACTATTCATAATAGCAATCACATTATCATACCAAACATCATATAAGGATGCAATCGAAGTCATAACATATAACTAACAAAAATATATAATATAACAAACCCTAATCTGATTCGGCATGCTTAACACCCTTATTTTATATACATTGATTTAAGCATCAAGATACCATGATAATAAAAATTCTAAATTATCATAAATTTATAATTTAATAATTAAAATTTAGTATCATAGTTCACTAAAAGTCAAAAGTAATTTTTGAGTTTGAAGAATCGATGCTAAAAACAATGCTACATTTTTGGCAAGATATGAACAAGAATGATTCTATGCTACCAAATTGTACTTGCTTGATCAAATCAGGCAAGGATGGCTCTGATACCACTGTTGGATTTTGGTCACGTAATGAAAAATAATTTTTAAAATTTTAAAATCATACAAATCAGTAGCTTTATCAAATAAAACTATCGAGTCAGAATCCAAACTCTAGAATCACCTTGTCGATATCAATCAAAGCAAAAACAAGCATGCATCGAGATAGAATTTTATACTTTTATCAAAATAAAAAAAATGATCTGTTAGTATTCTCCACAAGACCTCAAAATAGAAGTCCTCCAACGGTGATCCTCACGAAAGATGGCCAAAGTCCTTCCCAATCGGTGCACTGCTACAGCCTTATCTTCTCAAAAATACAGCCAGCTTCAAACTTGCATCATGATCGCACTAAAGTCCAGTTGCTTTCGATCTTACCACCAGAATGACATCAAGAAGACACTCTTCAGATGTCATACAACTTAGGATTTGATTTTTGACTCCAACATATGGAGAAAACAAATCCTAAGGCACTCAAGTAACACTTGCTGAAAATCTTACCACCCTTGTAGCAACTTTTGCCACTCAAAATTCTCTCTTTTTATTCTCAAAATTTTTTTAGAATTTTTTTTTATGTTTACCACATCCCTTCTCTCTGATTTCTATCAAAAATCATAGCAAGAAGCCATGTGGGGCATCCCCTATAAATAAGGGACCAGGGGACATCTTATGGGATGAAGGGGCACGAACCTTTGGCACTCCAATTTCCCATGCACCAAATAAATTCACTAAGTAAATTTTTGGTGATCCAATTACTTAGAGCAGAAGGACTCTTAGTTTTCTATTTTTCATAAAATATTTAATAAATTTTGGCAACAAAACATAAGATTTCTGATCGAGAATTTAAGGCAATGCATGTTAGTTAAGAGCCTTCTTTAAGAAGGACTCTTTACTTCACACATCAAAATAAGGGGGGCGGCATTTATTTTTGTGCATGGGTTCTGGTGGGCATAGAGAAACCCTTCTCCACTTGAAACTGATCAAAGTTGGATAAGGATCCAATTTAAATTGACCCAATCCCATTAGGTCAAAACCAACTGGTCTAAGTTAGCTCAAACAATTTGATCTAAACCAATTTAGGAACTTGGGTTAATACAATGTACTAGCATATCAAATTAACCTATAAAATTTATATTAAACTCTAATTAGATTAGACCAAAACCAAATATCAAAGTGTGTGACCCATTGGATTCCAAATCTAGCCAGCAGTAGACCCAGACTTTCGACGTAACCCTGATCCGATGAGATTAGATCACCTGAAGAGTCCCAATCAACTTGGACTCTTCCAAATTGATTTCAAAATTAAATTCTTTTAATTTTGATGAGTCCACAAGTTAAGATTGATATCTAGCAATGTATCATAACTATCTGAAAGATTTAAAATTTTAATAAAAAATTATCAAAATATTCTTCAGTGATAAGTTTTCGTGTAATTCAATCCTTCAGTCAAACAACATCCCAGATGAGCTGTGGGCATAGAAATATGTTAAACCCAATCACTTATCATTATATATCTCGATCAGAAGATGATAATTCAGTTGATAATATATTAAAAATCTTTTTCTAACTATCATTCTGTTTTGACCAAAGACTTCCAGAATCACCATCTTATGAGATCACATAGGATGTTCGCTCTCCTTATTAGGTATGGCTGATCCCTTATTGATCACTCACAATCTTTATGCACTCTTCACCATATCCAAAACACCCCACACAAAGATCAAAGAATCAAGTTAGGTAGTGAACCAAAACATGGATCCAAGTACACAAGGTATTATGATGACCTCAGGTTTAAGGATCACTTATACAATTCCCACTAGAGAACATCAGTTGACATATAAATAAGACTCCATCTGATATTCTCTCGTAGGTCAATTCAGTGAACTCATTCTCTAATGAGCATTCATATCCTTGTATTAGTGTCACTACATAAGTGGTTGTGAGATCAACCACCCTCATTTCTGAGCATACATAGGACATGCCAGTCTTATCGATATCATTGATCTCCTACTCAATGTACCAACGACTAGAAATATTTTAAGTTAGGGCTATCAAAGAATTAGGTCTCACTGGTGTGATCTCATTACGATCCTAAAACCATTGCCCAAACCTATGGGGTTCATTATAATCTTAAAATTAATAAGATGCAGCATATAATGAAATAAAAATATCTTAGTTTATTAATCATAAATGTTAATTACATGAGTCTTGGAGATAAATTACAATAAATACCCTATCGCATTTCATATGCGATTGGCTTGTAGGGCATTATTCTTTTATTGAAAATATTCTAGATTGGGGCTATCAAGATTTTAGATCTCACTGATATGATCTCATCATGGTCCTAAAATTATTGTCCTAATCTATGGAGTTTATCATAATCATAAATAATATGATGTAGCAAATGATAAAACACAGTACCTCATAAATAAAAATAACTAATGTCATGCAAATGAGTAGGAAGATAATAAAGAAAATATCCCATCGCATCTCCATATGATTGGCTTGTAGGGTACTATTCTTTCAATCTCCCTCTTGCACTAAAATCAATCGCCCCTGTACCTGATACCCATGCAATCAAAGTGGCGATTATACTGCTGCTGTGTAAGACTTAGTAAACTGGTCCTATTATACTGTTCTTTATATAAACTCTTTTCATGATCAAATCATGAATGAGGTGAAAGTACCTAGGATGTATGTGGGTACCTAATGAGACCACACCCAACTCAGTGATGGATCTTTCATCAGGCAACTTTTCTAAGCAATTTTTACTAATAATAATTAACTGAGATAAATACAGTTTGCTGTTTGGAACTTTTTCAATTCATTGCTCCTCTAGTACTTCTCAAGCACTTTGAGAATGCTTTTCACAGTTTTCATAAAATCCTTCATGGATCTGTCTTAAATCAATGATTATGCACAAGGCATACATCAGGCTTGGTACATTGAATATATGGGTAAGTAAACTCCTTTACACCCATTCATGTTGAACCCTTTCAATATAAATTTTGTGTACCTAGACTGGGATAAGCCCAGAATCCACTTACATCTATCCCTATAGATGCCTAGTATATAGGATGCTTAACCCAAGTTTTTTTCATGAAAACTTTTGTGATTAGCATATCATTGATCGAGTGCAATATCGGGACTACTTTTTCAATATGCTGTATGTCACCCACATACATAACCAAAAAGTTAGTGGAACACCCACTTATCTTCTTGCACATACACATGGTTCATGTATATTTGATAAAGTCAAATATTTTGACTATCTCATCAAAAATAGAAGTACCTACTCCTCAAAAACTTTTGAATTCATAAATGTATTAACCCTCCCACTAGAGACAACTTCTCTAGATGAAGGTGTGGCAATAGCAAAAATCCGAATAGACATTCTTGATACTAACCTGTTGGGTCATACCCATAAGTGCTTCAACCATAGTCCATACTTGATTGATATACAGAGAGTTTATTTTAGATGTCATGATTTCAAACCATCTGTCAGAGTCTTTACTCATGACAATCTCTGAATAGGTCAAGAAAAATATTATTCACAATAATATATGGTGTATAGTCATTCTCAATGACAAACCCATATATGAGTGGTACATTATACACTCGGATTGACCTTCAGTGAGGAGGTGTGTATCATTATTGTGCCTTATCAATGGGTACATCTGGTTGAAGATCAACTTGTGGACACTCTACAAGTTATGATAGGATAGTTCATAGGTCTTGAACTTCTCAAGTTCAATTATCCTCCCACTGTCGTCTTTCTTAGAAATTTTTTTCCTAAAAGGTGGCATACTTACTGACAAAATATTTTTGTCAAGTTGTGTGTTGTGTGGTAGAACTAGTATCACATACTACTCTTAGGATAACCTATAAACTAATATATATATATATTAACCTATTTTAGCACAAAACTTATGTACATCAATAATTTTCATATAAGTTGGGCAACCTGCCCTTTTGCCATTTCCATATCTCATATGGAGTACTTATTACAGATTTTATTGATATCTAATATATACAGTAATTTTTAGGATATTTCTCAGAAAGAGACAATAAGATTTGTGAAGTATTTTGGAGAACACATCATATCACATATGAAGTGTCAATCTCTGGATCGAGATATTATTAGCCTTCGAACATCTATATGTTCAAGACTTAATACCTTGCTTGCCTTTTCTCATGTCTAATAAATGACATCTTGATCATTTTATTCATGAGACAGGATTTATAAGTTCTATATAATTCATAATCATACAGACAAAGAACTCTTCTTTGCATTACTTGTTTATCTTTGACTCATAAAAATAGCCAAGTTGGTAATTTTTGAGATATGTGACCATCACATATTCTTCTCATCAATATAAAGAATAACATCATTGAGTGATAAAAATATGAGACTATTATCATTAATCCATACCTACAAAATTTATCAGAAGGAGAGTAACTTTTACTCTCTATATTAATTTTAAAACTATGCTACAATAGCAAAAGATTTGAAATAATGTCTCTGATTGTTGCTCCTAGATTGATTTTGATGATTACAAAGCAGATTGAAGGGGTACCAATATTTTTTATTTGAAAAAGTCCTTATGTTCTTCAGGGGCAAAATCGTAATTTTACCAAAACCCTGATTTAATAGTATCATTTGGTAGAATAAAAGATTTGTGATCTATTGGCAAAAATTTCATTGTTTTTAGACTTGTATTTTTGAAGTTATGCATGTTTGAAATCCATGAGTCGACCCATGAGTCAGCTCATGGCACAATGAGCAGTTTGGCACGCTGAATTTTTGGCTTGGCACGGCCTGTGAGTCGACTCATGAGTCAACTCTCAAGGCATGAGTCGACTCATGAGTCGACTCCTACAGTTTTAGGCCAAAATTTATAGAACCCTATTTTCTGGTTGCTTCAACAGAGGTCGACTCATGAGTCGACCCCTGAGGCATGAGTCGACTCATGAGTCGACCCCTGCGACGGGATTTTTCCGCAACGGCTAGTTTTTAACCCATTTTAAGTGCTTTTAATGCTCATTTAATGTGGTCTAACGGCTCTTTTTCAGTCTAGAATATTTTTCTCTATTTCTTAAAGCTATAAAAGGATTCAAAGGTGGGAAACAAACAACAAGAAGAAAGAGAGAGTGCAAGAGATTAAAAAGAAAAAGAAGAGCATTCAAGAGAGCATTCAAGAGCATTCAAAAGAGAAAGGGTTTCTCAAGCCAACTTTTCAGCCCTAATCAAGAGCTCATTTAAAGCTTCCAAGAAGCCATCAATCCAAGCTCACCAACTCCTCAAGCGCTCAATCAATTCTCCATCCACTTTGAGGAAATCCAAAAAAAAGGGGCTTCTTCTCTTGAGTAAAGTGTATTTAAAGTTATATTCGCTCATTAAAGGGGCTTTTCTTGTACTTATTTGTGCTATAAATTATTTTACTCATTTTGAGTGATTGTTTTTATTTTGGAGGGGTTCCAAAATAAGGAAAGGTTGATCCGAACCTAGAATCGGAGTGTATTGGGTTGGCTTGTACCCGAAAAATAAGTGGACTAGCTTGGGATAGCTAGTGTCGGAGTTTCCGACGTTTATATTCGGTTGAATACAAGTTTAGTGGATTGAAATTCCCAAGTAGGAGCTTGGAGAGTGGATGTAGGTGCAAGGTTGGCACCGAACCACTATAAATCCTTGAGTTTGTGGTGTGCATAATTGCCTCTCTTTAACTCTTCATTATTTCATTGTATTCTTGCTTTAGGCAATTAATCTTGAACTAAAGTCATTCTCCTCATTCATTTAGCTATTGACAAACATCTTTCATAAGTCATTAGTTAAGCTTAAAATTTTTAGAAACCCAATTCACCCCCCCTCTTGGGTTGCATAGCTGGGCAACAAGTGGTATCAGAGCCCGGTGCTCTAGCCCGTCTTTGATCTAAACAATCAAAGAGCCAAAGATCTATGGCAACCCACGTCGGTACTTCTCTAGTCGAGGGGCAATCCACCAACCGACCTCCACTTTTCAATGGGTCTAATTACACCTATTGGAAAGCTCGGATGAAAATATTCATTCAAGCACTCGACTATGATATGTGGAGTATCATAGTGAACGGTCCTCACACACCCACTAAAATTATAGATGGTGAGGAATCAACCAAACCCGAGAAAGAATGGGATGAGGTTGATAAGAAGATGGCCCAATTAAATGCTAAAGCAATGAATGTACTTTATTGTGCTCTTGATGCAAACGAATTTAATCGCATTTCTACTTGTTCATCTACTAAAGAAATATGGGATAGGTTAGAAGTAACCCATGAGGGAACCAATCAAGTAAAAGAGTCTAAAATAAACATGCTTGTGCATAAATATGAATTATTTAAAATGGAGCATGATGAGTCCATAACTGTAATGTTTACTCATTTTACTGATATAATTAATGGTTTAAAGAGTCTTGGTAAGTCCTATACTAACAGTGAGCTTGTAAGAAAGATTCTCAGGTCCTTGCCAAGAACTTGGGAAGCCAAAGTGACTGCCATCCAAGAAGCCAAGGACTTGAACACTCTACCTCTAGAAGAGCTTCTTGGATCTTTGATGACTCATGAGCTAAGCATGAAGCAACATCAAGAGGAAGAAGTCAAAAAGAAAAGAACCATTGCCCTCAAAACCACAGCTCCTCCTGATGAAGAAACTGATGAGACTGAAGATGAAGAACAGGATGAAGAGATGGCTCTCATCACCCGAAGATTCAAGAAATTTTTGAGAAAAAAGAAACAGGGGATGAGAAAGAGACCTTTCACAAAAGGGAAACAAAGCAAAGAAAAAGAGAAAGACCAACCCCTTATCTGCTACGAGTGCAAGAAGCCGGGACACTTCAAATCCGAATGTCCACAACTGAAGAAAGGTCCCAAGAAGTTCAAGAAGAAGGCCATGATGGCCACATGGAGTGCGAGTGATGACTCAAGCTCCGATGAGGAAACCTCAACCGAACAAGCCAACCTGTGCCTTATGGCACACGAAAATGAGGTAATTTCCAAAACCCATAGTGACTTTACATTTGAAGAATTGCATGAAGCATTCTATGATTTAGTTGATGAATTAAAGAAACTAGGAATGAAGAACAAGGAGCTAAAATTGAAAAATCAATCTTTACTGAAACAAGCTGAAAACTTTTCAATTGAAAAATCCACCTTGCTTCAAGAAAATCAAAGCTTAAAGAATGAAATTGCCAAGCTGAAACCAATAGTAGATAAGTTCACCTTAAGTTCAAAGAAACTCAATATGATTCTTGATAATCAAAAAGCCGTATATGATAAAGCTGGACTTGGCTATAACCCCTTGAAGAAACAAAAATATCTGAAAAATATTTATGTAAACTCTTTAAGTAACAAGTCTACCAATATTACTTATTTCAAATGTGGTAGAATAGGACATAAGTCATACACTTGTTTCTTTGACAAATCTGCAAACTCAACTATAAAGAAAATTTGGGTTCCAAAAGGAACCATTTTGACTAACCAAAAAGGACCCAAGAAAGCTTGGGTACCTAAAACAAAAACTTGACTTTTGCTTGCAGGTGTGTCTAGCATCCCAAGGAGGAAACAAGAAATGATATCTTGACAGTGGATGCTCGAGACATATGACTGGTGATGAATCACAATTCATCACGCTTGATGCTAAGGATGGAGGGATGGTCACCTTTGGAGATAATGGCAAAGGAAAGATCATCGGTATAGGTAACATTGGTATCACTCCCTCCAAATACATTGAAAATATTTTGCTAGTTAATGGTTTAAAGCATAATTTACTAAGCATTAGTCAATTTTGTGATAAAGGATATAAAGTTATTTTTGAATCATCTATTTGCATTGTGACTAGTCCTATTAACGATGGCATTAAATTTTTTGGACATAGACATGGCAATGTTTATATGGTAGATTTAAATGATTTAGCCAAAATAAACATGCAATGCCTAGTATCCTTGAATGCTAAAGTTAATGAGACTAGTTGGCTTTGGCATCGTAGACTTACACACATTAGCATGCATTCTCTTTCAAAATTAATTAAGAAAGAATTAGTTCTTGGCTTGCCTAAACTAAATTTTGAAAAAGATAGAATTTGTGATGCATGCCAACTAGGTAAACAAACTCGAGTTTCATTTAAATCCAAAAATGTTGTTTCAACTTCTAGACCTTTAGAGCTTTTGCATATGGACTTATTTGGACCAACTAGAACCACTAGTCTAGGAGGTAAACGATATGATTTTGTAATTATAGATGATTACTCTCATTTTACTTGGGTTTTCTTTTTAGCACACAAAGATGAAACTTTTCATATTTTCACTAAATTTTATCGAAAAGTCACTAATGAAAAAGAATTTTCAATTCAAAATATTCGAAGCGATCATGGAACTGAATTTGAAAATTAAGACTTTGAAAATTTTTGTGATGAAAATGGAATTGGCCATAACTTCTCTGCTCCTAGGACACCCCAACAAAATGGGGTAGTTGAAAGGAAAAACAGAACCTTAGAAGAAATGGCCCGTACCATGCTTTGTGAAAGCAACCTTTCAAGATATTTTTGGGCGGAAGCAATTAACATAGCATGTTACATTTTAAATCGTGCTTTGATTAGACAAATTTTAAAGAAAACCCCCTATGAACTTTGGAAAGAAAGAAAACCGAATATTGTATATTTTCATGTTTTTGGCTGTCGATATTTTGTACTAAATAATGGTAAAGAAAGACTTGGTAAATTTGATGCAAAATCAGATGAAGCAATCTTTCTGGGTTACTCCTCCACTAGTAAAGCTTTTAGAGTTTTTAACAAAAGAACTTTAGTAGTATAGGAGTCCATACATGTTATTTTTGATGAATCTAACGATCTTCCTTCAAGGAAGAATGAGGGTGTTGATGATGCAGATCCTCTAATAGAAGGTATGAAGGAAATCACTCTGAAAGATTCAACAACTCCAGAGGAGAAGAACAAGAAGACAAACAAGATGAGAGAGGTGAAGAAATTCAAGAACAACCTCAAGGTACAATTGACCTACCCAAAGAATGGAGGTATGTTCACAATCACCCTAAGGAGTTAATTATTGGTGATCCTATGCATGGGGTAAAAACTCATTCTTCACTTAGAGATGTATTTAATCATTGTGCTTTTGTATCTCATCTTGAACCAAAAATTATTGAAGAAGCTGAAAATGATCATAATTGGATTAATGCAATGCAAGAGGAACTTAATCAATTTGAAAGAAATAATGTTTGGACTTTAGTATCAAGACCTAAAAATTATTCAATAATTGGCACAAAATGGGTCTTTAAGAATAAATTAGATGAGCATGGTAATGTAATTAGAAATAAAGCAAGACTGGTTGCTAAAGGATATAATCAAGAAGAAGGAATTGATTTTGATGAGACCTTTGCACCGGTTGCTAGATTAGAAGCCATTAGACTTCTACTTGCATATGCTTGCTTTATGAAATTCAAATTATTTCAAATGGATGTCAAAAGTATTTTTAAATAGATATATTACTGAAGAAGTCTATGTAGAACAACCCCCTGGATTTGAAAATCATGCTTTTCCTAATCATATTTTTAAATTAAATAAAACTTTATATGGATTAAAACAAGCACCTAGAGCTTGGTATGATAGGCTAAGCAAATTTTTACTAAATAATGGTTTTTCAAGAGATAATGTAGATACAATCCTCTTTATTAAAAGAAATCAAAATGATATGTTAGTAATACAAATTTATGTTGATGACATAATTTTTGGGTCTACTAATGAATCTCTTTGTCAAGACTTTGCAAAGCTCATGCAGGGGAGTTCGAGATGAGCATGATGGGAGAACTTACCTTCTTCCTCGGACTCCAAATCAAACAAACAAAAGAGAAATCTCCATCACCCAAAGCAAGTACACCAAGGAACTACTCAAAAGATTTGGAATGGAGAACTCCAAACCAATGGCACACCAATGAGCCCCTCATGTAAGCTTGACAAGGATGATGAAGGTAAATGTGTAGACTTAAAATACTATAGAGGTATGATTGGCTCTCTATTATATTTAACTGCAAGTAGGCCTGATATCATGTTTAGTGTTTGCTTGTGTGCTAGATATCAATCTAATCCTAAAGAATCTCATTTGAATACTGTTAAAAGAATCCTTAGATACTTGAATGGTACTCAAACTCTGGGGTTATGGTACTTTAAGGACTCACTAATTGATTTATTAGGATATTCAGATGCTGATTTTGCTGGATGTAGATTAGATAGAAAAAACACAAGTGGAACTTCCAATTTCTTGGAGTTAACCTAATCTCCTGTTTAGCAAGAAACAAAATTCGGTAGCACTGTCTACGGCTGAGGCCGAATACATTACAGCCGGAAGTTGTTGTGCTCAAATCTTGTAGATTAAGCAACAACTCGAAGACTTTGGAATCAAACTTAATAAAACACCAATAAGATGTGACAACACAAGTGCCATAAATCTATCTAAAAATCCAATTCAACACTCAAGGTCCAAACATATTGAAATTAGACATCATTTTATAAGAGAACATGTTCAAAATAAAAATATAATTCTTGAATATTTTGCACTGAAAATCAATTAGCTGATATCTTTACAAAGGCCCTTAGTGAGGACAGATTCTGTGAAATTAGGAGAAATCTAGGAATTCTTGATCCATATGCCTAAATATTTCTCCAATTCCAAAGATTTGATGTCAAAAATTCTTTGAGCTCAATTTCTATCATCTCTCTTGATTCTAAATGCTCAAGATTATCACTCTCACAACTTGTCACTGAGCAAAATTTCTTCTCCTAAAATTTTAAATTTTTCCAAAATTTATTCATATTTTTTCTGAATTTTTGAGTTTCATGAGTCGACCCCCTAGGGTCGACCCCTTGGCAAACTTGTAATTACTGCCAACTTCCCACGAGCTCTTTCTTTTTAATTGGAAGCCTGTTCATGAGCCGACTCATCTCTTCGTCTTCCTCCTTCCAAGAACCGACATCCTCATCCTCATTCTCTCCAAAACCAAGGATCTAGCTCAAGATTGTTCTCCCTTCTCCTCTCCATCACAAATCACCGCCTGGGAAAGAAGATTTTTGCGTCTTTCCCCTTTGATTGAAATGGTTGGAGCGTGCCCTAGCCTCCACCGTTCTTCTCAAAACTGCCTCTTCTCTCCGCCAAAATCCCTCTCCATCCTTTTGTAGCCCTTCTTCCACTCATCCACTTGATCCTCCAAGTCTCTCTGCCTACTGCTGTGGTGAGAATGGCTCCGAAGATGAAGCTCCCTCAGAGAAGAAAGTCGGTCCGTGAGCTAGAAGAAAATATCCGCAGAAAAAGGCAAGCTGCTCAGTCCTCCACTGCTCCCACTCCGGCTTCTGTGTCAGCTCAAGATCCCTCTCAGTCTTCCCTTAGCCCCAGTAAGATCCCTCTATCTGATAGGAAGGTTGAAACCGGAAAGAATGTAGATTTTAGATTCTTTGAAAAAGAGGGTTTCACCTTTGGAACAAAGATTAAAAACCAGGGTTGGGGTTTCTACTGCTTTCTTAAGGAAGTCACTTTTGTAGACCTAGTTAGAGAATTTTATCAGAATCTGCATTATGGGAATGGAACAGTGACTTCGACAGTTAAGGGAGTTGATATTTGTCTGGATCCTGTCATTTTGGGAGAAATACTTCATTTGCCCTGTGAGGGTTATTCTTACATGGAACTCCCTGTGAAGGAAGAGGGAATCAGTGTGATTTTAGGGGGAACCTACTCAGGAAGTTTGAATAAATTGGAAGCCAAAATTTTATCTATTGAGATGAGGATCTTACATCAGTTAGTGACAAAGCTCTTCTTCCCTAGGAGTGGTAGGCATGATCTACTTTCTAGCAGAGATATTTGTATTATGTTTCATGTGATCACTCAAACCCCCCTAAACCTCTCGACATTAATGATTGAGGCCATGAGAGAGACACTGAATAGATCCAAGGCACATCTGCCTTTTGGTATGGCCCTTACACAATTTTTAGGAGGTTTGGAGTCAGCTTTGAGGGGGAGGCATCTGCAAAGCTTTCTCATGTAGACACCATCAACCAACATACTCTGCACCGCATGGGATTTACTAAAACTGATGGTGGTTGGATCAAGGGTTCTGAGGAGAGAGCTGAGGACAGAGTAGAAGACAGAGCTGAAGAAGAAGGTCCATCATCTCCTATCCATGACTTCAGGGCTGCATCTCCAGATATCCAGTTTATTCCAGACCCAGAGGCTGGCCCTTCAGAGTTCACCAGGAGGCACACACCAGTACATCAGCCAGAGAGCAGTGCACCTTCTTCAGAGTTCAGACTGGCTGATGATTAGATCGAGCAGATATCTCAGCGTGTGGCTTCGTTGCTATCTCGACAGTGGAGCACTACTACATTTGCACCAGGGTCCACTTCATTAGATTCATCTGATCAGACCCTGATTCTCCATATCTCCACTGTGTTTCAGTTGATCTCAGATCAGTCTATTCGGATTCAGCAGCTAGAGGACACTGTTTGGAGACTGACTGGGAGAGTTCTTGACTTGTAGGGGCAAGTCCTAGCTTTGGCCCATCCTCAGCCACAGGAGTCCACTATTGAGGTCACAGACCTTACTGCAGAGGCTGGCAGGCTCAGAGGTGCATTGGAGGGTGGCTATGAGTTATTGAGGAGAGAGATCAGAGGCTCGAGTGAGCATGCATCTACTCAGTTCACTGCTCTACTTCAGTCTGTTTCCAGAGCACTGAACGTTCTTGATTCCATCAGACTCACTCTTTCAGTCCAGTCCTTGGCCTCTCAACGTTCTCAGCCTCCTAGTTCATCTCGCTCACCTGCTCGTGGCAGAGGCAGATGGGGTAGAGGACGTACTCTTGGTCGAGATCCATCATCTCCTCACCCTATCTCTGATGACTCCAATCCTTCTAGTCATGATCTTTACTAGATCCTAGGTGTTAGTCTCTTGTTCTTTCTAGGATCTGTATTTTGGGGCCATGTAATGACATTAGCTAGCTGACTTTTATGTTATAAAATTTGTATTGAAATAATTATGGTTTTAATCATCTTTTACCTATATATCTACTTTTTGTAATGATGTCAATCATCTTTTTGGTTATATATATTCTCCTTGTTGAAATATCTTCTCTTTGTTGATGATTGCTGTTAATGATTGCTGTATTAAGCGGGAGCAAACATCAATGATTAGCACTAGAAGTATTAAAGAGAAAACATATTCAGAAAAAGAGGGGGAGTTAACAATGTTTGATGATTCAAAAAGGGGGAGAAATTAAAGAAAAAGCAACCCATCAAAAGCAAAACTACAAATTATGAGAAATTAAAGAAAAAGAAACCCATCAAAAGCAAAATTATAAATTATGAGAAATTAAAGAAAAAGAAACATATCAAAAGTAAAATTATTACATGACTTAAAAATATAATGAGTAAATTGCTAAGTACAATGCAAATGAGCAACCTTTAAAATTACTTCTTTAAATATGCTCTGATATGCTTTAAAATTCTTACTTGCTCTGATACATCTTAAATTTAACATGCTCTAATATACTTTACAAATTAACTCTTAGACATGCATTGGCACACTTAATTATTTTTGCTCTAATACTAAAACTAAATAATCAAATGAGAATGAGCAAATTTTCAAGATACAGCTTGCTCTGATAACAAAAATAAATTTTTTGCTCTAACACCGAAATCACATAATCCAATGAGCAAATTTTCAAATCTTCAAGCAAATGGGCAAACTATTTATGCATATGACCATTTGTATCACATGCCAAAAGAATCAATATTCTTTTCAAGCATATGCACCTATAATGCATCCTTTTGAAATTCATGATTCACATAAATGCTTTTGTTCAAGTATTTTGTTATCATCAAAAAGGGGGAGATTGTTGCTCCTAGATTGATTTTGATGATTACAAAGCAGATTGAAGGGGTACCAATATTTTTTATTTGAAAAAGTCCTTGTGTTCTTCAGGGGCAAAATCATAATTTTACCAAAACCCTGATTTAATAGTATCATTTGGTAGAACAAAAGATTTGTGATCTATTGGCGAAAATTTCATTATTTTTGGACTTGTATTTTTGAAGTTATGCATGTTTGAAATCCATGAGTCGACCCATGAGTCAGCTCATGGCACAATGAGCAGTTTGGCACGCTAAATTTTTGGCTTGGCACGGCCTGTGAGTCGACTCATGAGTCGACTCTCAAGGCATGAGTCGACTCATGAGTCGACTCCTGCAGTTTTAGGCCAAAATTTACAGAACCCTATTTTCTGGTTGCTTCAACAGAGGTCGACTCATGAGTCGACCCCTGAGGCATGAGTCGACTCATGAGTCGACCCCTGCGACGGGATTTTTCCACAACGGTTAGTTTTTAACCCGCTTTAAGTACTTTTAATGCTCATTTAATATGGTCTAACGGCTCTTTTTCAGCCTAGAATATTTTTCTCTATTTCTTAAAGCTATAAAAGGATTCAAAGGTGGGAAACAAACAACAAGAAGAAAGAGAGAGTGCAAGAGATTAAAAAGAAAAAGAAGAGCATTCAAGAGAGCATTCAAGAGCATTCAAAAGAGAAAGGGTTTCTCAAGCCAACTTTTCAGCCCTAATCAAGAGCTCATTTAAAGCTTCCAAGAAGCTATCAATCCAAGCTCACCAACTCCTCAAACGCTCAATCAATTCTCCATCCACTTTGAGAAATCCAAAAAAAAGGGGCTTCTTCTCTTGAGTAAAGTGTATTTAAAGTTATATTCGCTCATTAAAGGGGCTTTTCTTGTACTTATTTGTGCTATAAATTATTTTACTCATTTTGAGTGATTGTTTTTGTTTTGGAGAGATTTCAAAATAAGGGAAGGTTGATCCGAACCTAGAATCGGAGTGTATTGGGTTGGCTTGTACCTGGGAAACAAGTGGACTAGCTTGGGATAGCTAGTGTCAGAGTTTCTGACGTTTGTATTCAGGTTGAATACAAGTTTAGTGGATTGAAATTCCCAAGTAGGAGCTTGGGGAGTGGATGTAGGTGCAAGGTTGGCACCGAACCACTATAAATCCTTGTGTTTGTGGTGTGCATAATTGTCTCTCTTTAACTCTTCATTATTTCATTGTATTCTTGCTTTAGGCAATTAATCTTGAACTAAAGTCATTCTCCTCATTCATTTAGCTATTGACAAACATCTTTCATAAGTCATTAGTTAAGCTTAAAATTTTTAGAAACCCAATTCACCCCCCCTCTTGGGTTGCATAGCTGGGCAACACTGATAAATTCAGACACATAATAACGATCTACTAGTTTCTAAATCTTGCTAGAAGATTATATAAGTTCCTACAGCCTTAGTATGAATGGACTATCCATTAGTACCAAAAGACAAGTAGTCATCTCACTTCAGCTTTATAGGTCCAGCAACACTTTGCATAAGTGAAACCTATATAAGGTATCACATACCCAATATTTTAAAGCTGAAAATACTCAATGATATTTAATTTGAATCACATACAAATATTTGTAGATGCAACTTTTGCATCTTGCTTCTATTTCACACTTGCAAGATAACTCTTGTAATTTTAGTGCACATCATTGCTGTAATGATATTTGATATCATTAGTGAAGACATTCCTCACCTTCTTCTCCTAAGGGATACTAAAGAAGGAACAAAGGAGAGTTAGCAGGATCTAATCCTAGAATAAATCACCATCCATGATTATAACCTAATCGGATGATTTAGTTAATCAGGATACACTTTGACAGTCATACTATCATCTCCATCATATCTCATATGTGGTTTTTTCTTCTATCAACTCCGATTAAATCAGAATTAGGAGAATAGTAGATTTTCTCCTATATGAGAATTATTTTTAGGTCCCTCAACCATTCCATGATGTTCGATCAATTTTAAAGATATTCCATGCAGTGATAGTAAAGATACAAATTTGTATATTAGAACATAAAAGAGGACTACTTATGATGACATGCACAAATTAGATAAGGATTTTATATAGTTGTGTCTCCCACTATTTTAATAAATTTTATAGCCCTCAAGTATGAAATCGAGGAACCTTATCATAAAGTTTTTTAGTAGGGTTGAGATCCCAATTCTTCATAAAAAGTCTTATGGATAGTACAACAAGCTCGTATGAGTTCAAGGGTATGTAACTCTTTACTAATTACATCTCATGCAACTCTCAACATAACTTTTACCTCTAAAATACTTATAGCCTTGTGGATAGTACAACAAACTATAGTATTTTAGTTAAGTCATACTCTTCAATCCTATATGATCATACCTGAATAATACTACTCTTATGGATAGCACAACAAGGTAGCATTATCAGAATATGCCATAAGCATCACTAAGTCAACATCATACCAATCACTATAGCAAGTCTTGTGGATAGCACAACAAACTCACTATAGTTTTTGACATACTATATTGATCTAGTATGAGCTAAGTATAATTAGCTTCATTATGCACCAAGATAGTATCAAAACAGTCCCCACAGCAAGTTTGTGGATAGCACAACAAACATACTATGGTTCTTGAGATAATACTGGCTTAGCATAAAGGAAGACATGGATAGTATTCTTAACACTTCGTCATTATGACTTAATATAATTTAAATGAGGGACTTAGGTCTCAAGTACATCTTAAACATATATATCATGCATCATATGCAATTTAAATTCTAATTTGTAACTACCAGCATGTAAGAGCATATATAAAGGAAGATAAATAGTTATGGACTTTTTGAAAAATTATTCGAGCTACAGGATGATCTATGGGTCTAACCCTAGGTGCATTAAAGATTGAACTATCTCATGCTCAATCTTAATGCACCTTTGCTCTCCAAAAGCCTGGTAGTCCAGTCTTTATCTCTATGAAGTCTACCATGAATGCTTGATCTAAATTTGAAAATAGAGAAAAATAATTTTTATCTATTTTTAAATAAATTTTTTTCTATTATTTTTTATCAATATGTAAAAATTTAATCAATGGTTGGGAACATAGAAAAAAAAAAGGTTCAACTGATAATACAATGCATCAGGGGCATCCAGCCCCTATTGCAACTCTTGCAGATGTATTTACATAATCAGCTAAAATGAAAGCATTCACGCATACATCCATCACATAGATATACCATAGCTCATAACCAATCAACATACATTTTATAACAATTATAAAATATCATAACAAACTACTTATGTTATTTTCATTGCGATATCATTCATACACATGTCAATTAAGATGTTCAAATTTATGGGCATAGGACCCATCTTAGGTTTTTTGATTCAGGTTCAAATCTTGACCCAAATATCAATTTTAAGTCAATCATTTATCATCCATTTGAGTTAGGTTGATCAATTTTTAGATTAATCCTAATCCAATTAGGTTAGCATAGATACGGTCAACCATGACTCAAACCCTAATCAAATTAGATAAATGATAATTTGATCAACCTAAATTAAACATGAATTCTAATCAAATTAGAATCATGAATTTGATTTAATCTATAATTATTAATTCTAATCACATTAGAATAATGAATTATTGTTAAACCAATCCATCGGCAAAAATCCTAATCGTTGTCTGTAGCATCCTTTTCGTGACCAAAAATTTTTTAACCCCAAACATACCTTGGGCAACAACCAAGATGGTCAACCCACAATGGTGAGTACCCGATAACATAGTGGTCGGCTTTTGGATTTTAGGTGAATGCATCAAATGCAAAAATCCTAAGATATGGCAATGTACATCCATATGTAGCATTCTAAGGCACTGTGCATCACATGCTCTGGATTTCAATTCCATTGAAAATTAGATCATGGGATTTAATCTAAACTTGTCTTACAACTCTGAAGATCATAAAATTTCATATCCAAGATATGATCATAGATTGATAATACTTTATCATAAAAATGCATCATAAACATCAACAAAACATCAATCAGAAAATCTGATTTTGACATAATTTGAACTGGATCTAATCTATATCACAAAAATAACATAAAATTTGATTGAATCAATCAAAGGTGGCTCTAATACCACTATTGGATTTTGATAACATAGTGAAATATAAATTTTAAAATTTTTAACATGCATTCAACAATTGAAACAAAGTTTAACAATTAAACTAGACCATCGGAATACAAAAGCCCTAGGAACCCCTTGATGACTACAATCAAACCACTAAAGCATATATAACAAGTAGAGATCAAAAATCATATACCAACATGAAAATCACAATTTGATAATTTGAATATCTCTATGAGACTCCAAAGTAAAAGTCCTCCAACAGTAATCCACATGAGATTGATCAGGGCCCTTCCAATTTGATATGGTGCTGCAGCTTTCTTCCTAAGTGAGTTGCCGATTGTCCTTCACAAGAATGAGTTGCACCACTCCTTATATACCTTCAAGACTTCCACTAAAACCTCTTTAGGAACCTTTCTCAAAAGATCTCACCACACAAGAATTAAATCAGATTTCAACACTAAAACAAACTGATTTTTGGGCAAGCATCACATGCTTTCTAATTTCTTCCTCTCTTCCTTTCTATTTTTCTCTCCCTTTCCCTTGTCTTTTTTTTCAAACTTTTTTCTACTTTTTCCTCTCATTCTCATGCCCATCAATAGTCAAAAATAGCATGTAGAAACCTGGTGTAGCGCCCCCTTTAAATAGAAAAGGATGGGCGACACCATGGGATGCCAACTCTTGGCGTCCCTTCATTTTTACATGCACCATTTAATTTTTCTCATGAATAAAATGAGATGGCATGGAAACTAAAGAGGTTAACCAGCAAAAAGACTCTTCCTCTACCTAGAAAATATTAATACGCCATCATATGGCATGTGGAATGGGAATTAACGTGAGAAATCAAGAGTCCTTAACAATTAAGACTCTTCCACATTCAATGCATATATGTAAGGCATCCCTTATTATTTGGCATTCAAAATCCTTCCAAGAGAAGGACTCTTCCTCCTCTTCCATGCCCCATATCCCAAGCACCATCATATGTTATGAGGAATTAAGGAAAATGCATGAAACCTTGTAAGGAAATTAAGAGGAATAAGGAAGAAAGACTCCTCTTCATAATGCCCAAATAAATGATGCCACATTTATTTTCTCATGTGGTTTTGACATGGAGGTGGTGGATTCACATGAAACTCTTCCATATAAATCAGATAAATGAACTAATAAATAGATAGTTCAAATCCAATCACATTAGGTCAAGACAACAAGATTAGGTTAGCACAAACACCTTTGCATTGAACCCAATTGGGAACTTGGATTAATTCATGTGCTAGCAATTTAATTAACCTATTAAATTTTAATAAATTCAAATAGATTAGACCAAGATCAAATCTCTATTGTATGTGACCCATTGGATTCCAAATTTAGCCAGCAGTGGATCCAAACTCTCGACGTAACCCTAATCTGATTGGATTAGGTCAGCACAAGAGTTGTAATCAACTAGGACTCTTCCTAATTGATTTTTAAATTAAACTCTTTTAATTTTGATGAGTCCACAAGTCAAGATTGATATCTAGTAATATGTCATGACTACCCAAAAGATTTAAAATTTGATAAAAATATCAAAATTATCCTTCCGTGGTGAGTTACCGTGCAATTCAATCTTTCGATCATACAACATCTCGAAAAGATCATGGGTATGAAAATATGTCCAACCCAAATATCTATCTAATATATCTTGATCTGATGATGATGACTCCATTGATGAATCAGTAAAAATTATTTCTACTATTCTCCTTGCTCTGGCCAGAGACTCTCTGAGTCACCATCCTATGAGATCACATAGGATGTTCTCTCCTCCTATAAGGAGTGATCGATTTTTTATTGATCACTCACAACCTTCATGCATACTTCACCATACTCAAAATATTTTACACACATCTCAAAGTGTGTGCTAGAGAATAAACTAAAGTAAGGGTCCATGTACACAAAGTACCATGGTGATCTCAGGTTAAAGGATCACATGCACCACTCCCACTAAAGAACCATCTGTTGACATACTGTACAGCTCCATCAGATGTTCTTCCTGTGGGTCAGTTCAGTGAATTCATTTTCTAATGAGCACCTACACCCTTGTATTAGTATCACCGCATAAGTGGTTGTGAGATCAACTATCCTCTTTATCGAGCATACATAGGATGTACTAGTCTTATCGGTATTATCGATCTCTAACAAGATGATCCAACGACTGAAAATATTTTAGATTGGAGCTATCAAGATTTTAGGTCTCACTGGTATGATCTCATCATGGTTTTAAAATTATTATCCTAATTTATGAGATTTATCATAATCATAAATAATATGATGCAGCAAATGATAAAACACAATACTTCATAAATAAAAATAACTAATATCATGCAAATGAGTAAAAAGATAATAAAAAAAAAATCCCATTGCATCCCCATGCGATTGTCTTGTAGGGCACCATTCTTTCAAAGAGATCCAGAGATGATATTAACCAGAAATACTTGTGGCATCATAGACTAGGCCATATTGAAGAGGACAGAATAAATAAACTGAAAAAGAATGGAATCCTTGGCTCTCTTAACCCAGAGTCGTATCCAGCTTGCGAATCTTACCTTCAAAAAAAGATGGCCAAGTTACCTTTTGTAGGATATGATGATAGGGCCACTGAGTTACTTGCCCTAGTACACACCGATGTGTGTGGGCCATTTAATGTGCAGGTTAGAGATGGTTATGGCTACTTTATTATGTTTACCGATGATTTATTTAGGTATGGGTATGAGTATTTGATGAAACACAAATTTGAATCCTTTAAAAAGTTTAAAAAACTCAGACATGAAGTAGAAAAGCAAACAAGCAAACCTATTAAGGTTCTTTGATCTGATTGAGGAGGTGAATACCTTAATCAAAAATTTTTGAGACATCTTAAGGACAACGACATAATCTCTCAATAGACTCCTCCTAAAATGCTTTAGCTCAATGAAGTATCCGAAAGGAAGAACAGGATCCTATTAGATATGGTTAGGTCGATGATGAGTTTCACTGATCTATCATTATATCTTTGGGAACATACCTTATTAACTATAATTCACCTGTTGAATAGGATTCCATCAAAGTCTGTTCCTACCACACCGTATGAGATATGGTACGGTAAAAAATTGAGTCTAGGCTATCTTAAGACTTGGGGATGTCCAGCCTATGTCAAGAGACAGATGGTTGATAAATTAGAGGATAGATCTGTAATAGCTCATCTCATAGGGTATCCAAATGAATCCATGGGATGCTACTTCTACTTTTCATAAGATCACAATGTGATTGTGAGTCAAAATGTCATATTCTTAAAAAAATAGATTATCCAGGATGGTGACAGTGGGAGGTTAGTTGAGCTCGAAGAGAAGGTCTCCAACAAGCAAAGAGCTATAGATTCTCAGAAACTCATTATTCATGAGCTAGTAGTAGACATTTTTCC